>NC_091342.1:2123932-2178932 GCF_038502225.1 Cherax quadricarinatus | reverse complement strand
GTAAGTTTTCTAAGATTCTTTAGGTGCAAAATTAAAAATTTTTACACTAACATCAATGTAAAAAATTTATCTTTAAACGTATAAAAGAAAATTTCAGAAAGGACTTAATTTCAAATGAGTTCTTGCTAATTGACCAGTTTTACATATACTATCATCCATGATTATATTCCCCAAAATATTTGTTGTTACAGTTAACCGTTCCCTTGTTCTTTTGTTCTCTTGTTCTTTTGTTCTCTTGTCAATTTTTTTTTTTGGTCCAATAAACTAAATTCATAATTAATCCCGTGGTAAAAACTTTTAAACATATAAATCTAAAGGTTATGAACGAAGAATTTTTGATTGCAGATATACTCACAAAAATAAGAATCTTTAATATAATTTTAATATTCTCGTGTCTTAATACACGGAAACACTGACAAGAGATAATGATTATGAGGCTTAGAAAAAACTGGGCAGGTTAGGTCATCCATGAGAAGACGTGATCGATTTGCTCAGCGGTGCAAGAGATCACTGAGGCGATACTTGGCCGAAATTACCACAGATTGCTGTTCTCACTCTAATAAGTCTTTTGATCCTCGTGACAGTGTACTTGTAGTAACTGGAGGTTGGGGTACACATACCAGGGTATGTACACTGAGAGGTATCTCTCAGAGTATCTGTACTCTGGGGTTAAAATATCCTCGATTCGTGTGCATGTAGTCTTAACTCTTGTAGTTTACAGGCTGTACTCGCCTATTTCACCTATTTGTGGTTGCAGGGATCGAGACTCAGCTTCTGGCCCCTCCTCTTCACTGACCGCTACTGAGTCCTCTCTCTCTCTCCCTGCTCCATGAGCTTTATCATACCTCGTCTTAAAACTATGCATGGTTCCTGCCTCCACTACATCACTTGCCAGACTATTCCACTTCCTGACAACTCTATGGCTGAAAAAATACTTCCTGTATGTGTGTGTGTGTGTGTGTGTGTGTGTGTGTGTGTGTGTGTGGGTGGGTGGGTGGGTGGGTGGGTGGCCTCTACCATATCAGGTTGGAGGTAGCTGCCTCCTCTTGAAGCACTGTAGTTAACCAGGAGTTTCTTTACTCGATTTCAAACAAATCACAGAACGGGTGGTTGACGCACTTGCCATGGTTCAAACCCCACCCGTTCCCTGATAAGGAGCTTCTTTCTCGGTCGAAACAACAACACCGTAGATAGGCAACTCTCTCATTCTCCTGGCAGTAGAGATGTCCATCATAATACCTTTGCTGGTATACTGTCATATAAAGAAATATACCATTCCAGCCCGGGTCTTCACGGGTGACCAGACCTCTGGCTGATGGATGTGAACTGGAAAAAAGTGAGATTAAATAATCCAGTTCAAAGTTAGAGTATTGGACAATATTACAGTGAAGTACGAAGCATTGCTTTGAGCTTCCAACAACAACTAGAAAAAGAAAACAATAGACACACAGAATAGACTCTCTTAATCCTTATGTGAACTGACTAGCAGAAGTAGGTGAAATTAATTGATAAAGACACCTCCACCGAGGGGAAAAATGACTAGAGAAGAGGAGAGAGAATTGAGAATGTAGAAATAAGACGTCAAACAGTGGAATCTAAGAAAAAAAAAAGGGAATCCCACACTCAACGATGGACTAAACAGCTCGTCCCCGGGAAAGCAAAAGACCTTAGAGTAACAGTTGTACTGTACTTGTATATACAAAGTCCAATAACATTCCGAACCTTCCTCCAAATAGTTAACACCAGTGTTGAAAGTTTGAAGCCGATCAGAAGAGACGTTCTCAAGTTACTGCATGGAAACCTTTGAAGATAATTTTGAAAAATATACCACAAACGATATATATATATATATATATATATATATATATATATATATATATATATATATATATATATATATATATATATATATATATATATATATATTGTTGGAAGAATGGCAAGCTCTTAGCATGGGACTATACATGTGTCCACACTGGCTGACACCTATATCCATCACAGTGTGGGGCGACAGGAAGGAGCTGCTGACCACAGGGAGGAGTACAAGATCAGCAAGTACAGGGACATAAGCCAACAGTATCAATTTGTCCCAGTGGGATCAGAGACCTTGGGATCATGGGAAAAACATGCCACACGTTTCCTTAAAGAACTGGGTTCCAGACTCATCGACACCACCAGGGACCCAAGGGCAGCCACTTTCATGTTCCAGCGCCTCAACGTAGCCATCCAGAGGGGAAATACTTGCTGCATACTAGACTCGCGTCCGGCTTCGGAGGAGCTGGAGGAGATTCATAACCTTTGATATATTGTATCAATGTACTCGTGTTTGTGTTTTTCTATCAATCTATTCTGTTTATTAATAAAGTACATATATAACATATAAATTATACGGGGTGGTAGGAGAAGAAAATATTCAAACAGCTCCGGGGAGAACCTTGAGTTTTCCCTGAGGTACGTTTATTGTCTTCTCTGAGGATGAGGGTCCCCATTCCAGCTATAGAGGTGGTACCTCTATATATATATATATTTTATTTTTATTTATTATCACACCGGCCGATTCCCACCAAGGCAGGGTGGCCCGAAAAAGAAAAACTTTCACCATCATTCACTCCATCACTGTCTTGCCAGAAGGGTGCTTTACACTACAGTTTTTAAACTGCAACATTAACACCCCTCCTTCAGAGTGCAGGCACTGTACTTCCCATCTCCAGGACTCAAGTCCGGCCTGCCGATTTCCCTGAATCCCTTCATAAATGTTACTTTGCTCACACTCCAACAGCACGTCAAGTATTAAAAACCATTTGTCTCCATTCACTCCTATCAAACACGCTCACGCATGCCTGCTGGAAGTCCAAGCCCCTCGCACACAAAACCTCCTTTACCCCCTCCCTCCAACCCTTCCTAGGCCGACCCCTACCCCGCCTTCCTTCCACTATATATATATATATATAATATATATATATATATATATATATATATATATATATATATATATATATATATATATGTCGTGCCGAATATGTAAAACTGGTCAATTAGCAAGAACTCATTTAAAATTAAGTCCTTTCTAAAATTTTCTCTTATACGTTTTAAGATATATTTTTTTCATTAATGATAATGTAAAAAATTTTATAATTTTGCACCAAAAGAATCTTAGAAAACTTACCTAACCTTATTATAACAAGAACAATTTATTTTAGCCTAACCCAACTAAATATATTTTAGATTTGTTTACAATAATTTAATACTAAACAAACACAGTGAAATATATTTTTTTCGTTAGGTTCAGAATGATTTTGGCGAAATTATTGCATACACAAATTTTCACTTGTCCTATATGGCAAGATGAGCGTTGCTATTTATGCCAAGATCGTAAGTTCTGTCTATTCGGCACGACATATATATATAATAAACACGTGGACGATATTTTTACTCCTGTTATTGTTCCCATTTTTTCAAGGAAAGAAGACTCAATCATTGCAATATTTTTTTTACTTATCTGTAAAAAATTATCAAAATTATCTCACACGAGGAAACTCTCTGAAAAGCTTTGAAAAACTCCATTAATGTAGTCTGGTTAACCCTGTTTTTTTAGAACTGAAAAACCCACCATTGTCTTTATTCTCTCCTTCCACAACAAGCTTTTGTTATGGTTAAACTTGCGGAAATAAAGACTAAACTTGCGCTGGAAGAGAACTTTATTAGAACAATACTTCGTCTAAAGAAAGTTTTATTTACACCACTTCAAAAATAATGTTTTTATTTTTCCAAAATAATAAAATATTTGGTCTTTATCGTGTATTTTTGTCTTCATTACAGTCGTCGGGTCTTTATTTAAAACCAGTTTCTGTCTTCCTGTTAACAGGCTTGAAAGAGTCCGGTTCAACCCTCAGTCCTGTCTATCCTGCCACCACCATCTCGAAATGCGTCAGGCTCAAGCTCCAGGCCCCCCTAACATATCCACTTCCCACTGTATTTTTCACAGTTATCAAAAACCACCATCACACTGGCTCTTTCCCACTTGGAAATACGCACCTGCTAGTCTATATAGCCGTTTTCTCTATCGTTCATTTTTCAAACAGTATATTATTTTTTCCCCGAGACCCTATTTCGTTTGCTTGTGTCCAGTGTGCTAACCTCTGATGTCCATTGCTTGTGTCCAGTGTGCTAACCTCTGATGTCCATTGCTTGTGTCCAGTGTGCTAACCTCTGATGTCCATTGCTTGTGTCCAGTGTGCTAACCTCTGATGTCCATTGCTTGTGTCCGGTGTGCTAACCTCTGATATCCATTGCTTGTGTCCGGTGTGCTAACCTCTGATGTCCATTGCTTGTGTCCGGTGTGCTAACCTCTGATATCCATTGCTTGTGTCCAGTGTGCTAGCCTCTGAGAAAGGTGACTCGTATAATACACTTCAATGAGGTCGAAATTCCCTCTCAAACTAGTGAGCGAGGTGTAAATTGTTCCAGTCGGGGATATTAATATTTTTTATTTATCTAATGATAACCTTAATCAGCCTTATTTAACTGAATTTACAAAGTCTGAAATGCCCTCTTAAGTATAAGAGACGAATCTGGTCCATAACACTTAACTTAATAGCTGGTGGGAGGATTGCAAGTAAAAGATCAGACACAACAAGATCGTTAATTGTCTAGCCAATGGCATCTCTGTCGTGAGATAGAGAGAGCCGAGAGAAGCGAGGAGCCTTGTTCCAGTGCAGTTATCACTTAGCATCCTGACGTTATCTGCTGAAGCAAGGTAGCACTGAGCTGACAGCTGCTGCCTCAGCGTCCAGCCTATCAGGTCCAGCTGTCGCAGCTGACCCACCAGCAACATACACCAGTTATGCGGCCAATTATACTGAAACTCCATTTGCAAGTTGACTTTTATGTTATTGCGAAGTACACACGAGTTTGTGATGTGTGTGTGTGTGTGTGCGCTCACCTGTTTGTGGTTGCAGGCGTAGAGTCACATCTCCTGGCCCCGCCTCTATGCTAGTCGCTACTAGGTCTACTCTCACTCTCTGCTCCAATAACCTTATCATACCTCTTCTTAAAGCTGTGTATAGATGCCTCCACTACTTTACTCTCCAGATTTTTCCACTTTCTGACAACTCTAAGGGTCTGTACTCACCATTTGTGGTTGCAGGGGTCGATTCACAGCTTCTGGCCCCAACTCTTCACTGGTCGCTACTAGGTCACTCTTCCGGCTCCATGAGCTTTATCATACCTCTTCTTAAAGCTATGTATGGATCCTGCCTCCACTACTGTGTGTGTGTGTGTGTGTGTGTGTGTGTGTGTGTGTGTGTGTGCTCTCGTGTGTTGGTCTTACAAAAGCCTGAAACAGTAAAATAATTCTGATATATGCTGGACTGGGAGGCTGTAGCATCATCATCACACAATGAGATTACTTTAAATCCGATTTCAGCTTTGAAGTTGAATTACGAATTTAATGTAACTTTTATGTTCGGACTGAGTTTCTGTTGGGAGAGCTGAGGACTCCCTCGTTCAACCTTCGCTTATATCTACAAATTGAGTATACTTTTGGGTATGAAATATGTTCGTATACTCAGAGGATCAAGTTTTTTGCTGTTATATACTAATGGGGAGCTTTAAATCCGTAAGGGGATTTGTGATAATAGGTTTAGAAAACTGACAAGTTGAAGAATGAGACATTTCAAACCATACCACGGGCGGGATTTGAACCCGTGGTCAGAGAGTCTCAAAACTCCAGACCGTCGCGTTTTGAGACTCTCTGACCGCGGGTTCAAATCCCACCCGTGGTGTGGTTTGTTTGCAATCGTGTCATTACGATTTCGTGAGTCAATGAGACACTTGTGCACCATTTGGGAATCTTTATTAGGGATACGTTTCGCCACACAGTGGCTTCATCGGTCCAGTACAAAGAAGAACGGTGGGAAAAGAGGAGGAGAAGTTTGAGGTAATCAGTCCCTTAGCCTGGAATCGATATATTCAGTCCATCAAAATTGATATGCTGAACACATCGATTCCAGGCTGAGGGACTGATTACCTCAAACGCCTCTCTTTACACCGTTCTTCTTTATATTGGACAGATGAATCCACTGTGTGGCGAAAAGTTTCCTAAATAATGGTTTCGAAATATTGCATAAGTGTTTCGTGCTTCAAGATGTTTCATGCATCCCCTGGGGTATGGAAGGTAATAATATTTGACCCACGGGAAAGTTGGCTCTTGTTCCTTGAAGCAAGAGCCCTTCAGCAGCCTCAGGGAGCCCACTTCCAAGGGATCAAGTTCGTTTCCTGCAAGTCTGGGAGAATTCAAGTCAACAAATCCTTGAATATTTTATCCCCGAACTCTCTTACACTCACCCCGCTGAATTGACCATAAATTTTAACGAATTATGGTCTACATAATAATAATAATAATTTTTAAAAGATCCAGTAAACCGAGTCCTAAAAATTGGAATTCTTTTTTTGTTTTTTGTTTTTTTTGTATTCTGAGCCCATGTTTGGGTCTTGGAAGTAAAGTTGTGTCCTAAGTACTCCCAGAAGGGTCTTTATGGCGGCCTCAAGCTGATGTGGACATAACTCCTAATTTCCATGCACTTACCAGCAATGACCTGAGTTTAGTACGTGTGTATATTGACCTCCTTGTGTTGGTCTTGTTGATGTCTGCTCTTACACGACTTAATGCTCTTATCTGTCTGTCTGTCCTTTTGTCTGTTTCCCTGTCTACCTATCTGTCTGCTTTCCTGTAATTTTACTTGCTTCTTTTACTGCATGTATACCTGTTTATTTCCGTTTTTACTATTTGCTTCTCTAGTTCTCTGTTTTGTCGTCGGTTTACGTGTCCTTCTGTGCATGTTCTCTATGTTTACATGTTTTTCTGTGTATCTTCATGTATGTTTGCCTTCCTGTGTATCTAAATGTATATTTGCGTCTCTCCCCGTGTATCTCTATGTATATTTGCATGTCTACCTGTGTATTTTCATGTTTTCCTGTCTACTTGTGTATTATCATGTTTTTTTCCCCTGTCACCTTTCCTTCCTACGTGTTTGTCTGTCCTCAGAGTCTTGACAAGAGACACCATAAAGGTTCTAATTGACACTGTGACAACAAACCAACAAGAGAGTGTAGACACACATCAGACAGTTTCGCTCAATACCGAGTTTTAGTAAGTCTTGATAAAACTCAGTCCTTGGCGAAACGTCTACATTGTAGACTTTCTCGAGACTACCTTCAAGAACCTGGTTGACACACTCAGCAGACATGGATGATGTGTAAAGAATTTTTCACTAATTGTAACAGTTCGAATATCTAAACTATTAGGAAAGCCATCAATCTCTTGATTTTTGTTTTTTCTAGAGGGCTGAAGACAGGGAAAATATTATCTACATCTGGAAAATGCAAAAGAAAAATGCCTCATGAAATCGTAATGACACGCTGGCCTGGAGCTTTAAGATTCGCTCTTCAAGAGTGGTTTGGTTTGGTTTAATTAAGAGGAAACTGCTTCTAAATCTGCACACTGAAATATCCCCCGTACGAGAGCTGATGGAATGGTCAGCTGTGCAAAATTCCCCATTAAGAAACAGGGGAACACGAAGGTAATTCAAGAAGCATAAAGGCTTCAAGGCTTTTTAACTCTCCGCAGTCAGATACAAGGCGAGTTACCACCAGGTCTATGAGAGCCTTCATGAGGGAGCTTGACAGGTTCCTCCAGGCAGTTCTTGAGCAGTCGGACTGTGATGCCCACGTTGGAATTTGTACATGTACCTTCAGGTTGACTGGCTGGACCAACTCATCAGAGGTATATCGACCAGGCAGCCTAACCTGAGTTCGAGCCGCTGGAGTGATGATTCCCGGAGCCATCAATCAGTCAGTAGTCAACTGTTAGGTAGGTAATTCAGAAAAGGAAGGCGAAGACAACTTCCATCAGACAATTAACTCCGGCGAGTTAATTAATAACTCAAGTTGTTGACTTTTTTCAGGTTATCCTGGGAAACTTACACATATGTTACTTATGATAATTTGTGTAACTGTATTTGTGTGTACATGTACCTGAATAAACTTAATGCTAGATGAATAGCATCAACAAGGGGCTGAACCCGGGTCCTGTCCATTTTGTGTGGGACGTTGAGCTACCGAAGTGAGTCAAGTTGTGACAGCGGGGAGCACAAGACCCACCAGATGCTGCTTACGATACCTACTTGACGGACTCGACAATACCAGCGGCTACTACCAACCATGACGCTCAGCAGACGACGCAGACCTTGATGATAGTTCTCCTTGATTGCTTCATAATAGCCTGCGTGTTGCCCACTGCACCTGTATGACACTTATCATACCCGGATAATAGCAGCCTTCAATGACGGCTCATTCTCCCTCACAACGAGGCTTAGCGGTCTAACACGGGATATCGGAGCAGGAATGAAAAGCCGTTGGACGAGTTCTGTAGCAAGACTCGTCGCGGTCAAAACTGGAGGAGATTTCGGACAAATGGATAAGTGGATCGTAAACCAAACTTGTCCGGTGGTTTCATGGTTTTGTTATCTGCAGACGTTAACAGGAAGGCACAACTGGGTGGAATGTTGGGTTCAATAATACTTGTGCAGTGAAGGCTGAGGTGGCCCTTTAGTGCGCACACGGTGTAGAAATTAACTCTCTCTCTCTCTCTCTCTCTCTCTCTCTCTCTCTCTCTCTCTCTCTCTCTCTCTCTCTCTCTCTCTCTCTCTCTCTCTCTCTCTCTCTCTCTCTCTCTATACACACACACACACACACACACACAGGGGGAACATGATAAATACATATAAAATACTGAGAGGAATCGACAAGGTGGAGAGAGACAGGATGTTCTAGAGATGGGACACAGCAGCAAAGGGTTACAGTTGGAACTTGAAGACCCAGATGACTCGAGAGATGTTAGGAAGTATTTCTTCAGTCGTAGACTTATCAGGAAGTGGAACAGGCTGGAAAGTAAGGTACTGGAGGCAGGTATCATACATAGCTTTAAAAACAGGTATGATAAAGCTCATGGAGCAGGGAGAGAGTGGACCTAGTAGCGACCAGTAAAGAGGCGGGACAAGGAGCTGTGAATCGACCCCTGCAACCACAATTAGGTGAGTACACACACACGTGAACGGAAACACACACAAAAGGCCAGGTGTCTATCAACAGAAGCCTTTAACAGATGGTACCCAACACAATGATATATCACAAACAGTAATTAAAAGTTCTATACAAAAACTAGCACACAGGTGATACAAGTAATCTATGTAATTAAGGTAATTGCAAAAAAAATGGAAACGTAAATGTAATTTACATATAAACAACTTCACATTACCTACATTATTTTAGACCAATACTGATAATTGCTCTAATTATAAATGACATCATTATAATTATAAATGACATCATTATAATTATAAAAGACATCATTATAATTATAAATGACATCATTATAATTACAAATGACATCATTATAAGTATAAATGACATTATAATTATAAATGACATCATTATAATTATAAATGACATCATTATAATTACAAATGACATCATTATAATTATAAATGACATCATTATAATTATAAATGACATCATTATAATTATAAATGACATCATTATAATTACAAATGACATCATTATAATTATAAATGACATCATTATAATTACAAATGACATCATTATAATTATAAATGACATCATTATAATCATAAATGACATCATTATAATCATAAATGACATCATTATAATTATAAATGACATCATTATAATTATAAATGACATCATTATAATTATAAATGACATCACTATAATTATAAATGACATCATTATAATTACAAATGACATCATTATAATTATAAATGACATCATTATAATTATAAATTATATCATTATAATTATAAATGACATCATTATAATTATAAATGACATCATTATAATTACAAATGACATCATTATAATTATAAATGACATCATTATAATTATAAATGACATCATTATAATTATAAATGACATCATTATAATTATAAATGACATTATAATTATAAATGACATCATTATAATTATAAATGACATCATTATAATTATAAATGACATCATTATAATCATAAATGACATCATTATAATTATAAATGACATCATTATAATTATAAATGACATCATTATAATTATAAATGACATCATTATAATAAATGACATCATTATAATTATAAATGACATCATTATAATTATAAATGACATCATTATAATTATAAATGACATCATTATAATTATAAATGACATCATTATAATTATAAATGACATCACTATAATTATAAATGACATCACTATAATTATAAATGACATCATTACAATTGAAAACTTCGTAATTGCTAAAAAATAACTTTTGTTTATGTAGAGATAAATATGTATTTTTTTTTTTTGGGGGGGGTTATGACTATGAATAAATTTAAAATAATTATGAAAATAATGATTTACTCCAAAGATAATTTTAATGTTATTATTATTATAGTGTTTTCTGAAAATATTGAGAAAATTATCAGGTAGCTGCGGTTAAATAAAGGAGGTCATAGGTAATTACAAGACACTGGTACATGACTCGACCCCTGCAACCACAGTTAGGTGAGTACATAGCGAAATATATATCTGTGTGTGTGTATATATATATATATATATATATATATATATATATATATATATATATATATATATATATATATATATGTGTGCCAAACAGGTAAAACTTGCGATTTTGGCTTAAATAGCAACGCTCTTCTTGCCGAATAAGGTAAGCGAAAATTTGTGTATACAATAATTTCTCAAAAGTCAATCCGAACCTAACGAGAAATAATATATTTCATTGTGTTTGTTTATTATTAAATTATTGTAAACTTATCTAAAATATATTTAGTTGGATTAGGCTAAATTAAATTTCGCTTGTTATAATAAGTTTAGGTAAGTTTTCTAAGGTTCTTTTGGTACAAAATTATTAACTTTTACATTAACATAAATGAAAAAGTGTATATTATATATATATATATATATATATATATATATATATATATATATATATATATATATATATATATATATATATATATATATATATATATATATATATAAGTGAAACAAAAAATGTTATGGGAACAAAATTTTATTGAGGCTGGAATAATGGTTTGGGACTTTTATCTGAGGTACAAAAATTTATATGAGTTAGGAATGTCTAGGGATGACTTTTTACTGTAGCTGCTGCTTATTTGAGGCTGGCATTATTATTTGTTTTCATATAGATGCAGTTACAAGGGAAGGCCAAAATGAAAATAGATTGGTAATTGATAGATAACGTGTATTATACAGGAAGGGAATTATACAGCAGTGAACAGGACTTTATTTATAAATATCGTGATAAAAGAGGAAGATTGAGTGAATGTGTGAAATAAGGCTCGATCCTCCTTCCGGTGATGGAAGCAGCAGCCTTCCCGATAAGAGCCGTGTGACCAGGGTGGAAGGTGAGACAAGAACCGTGAGTGTGACCAGGGTGGAAGGCGAGACAAGAACCGTGAGTGCGACCAGGGTGGAAGGTGAGACAAGAACCGTGAGTGTGACCAGGGTGGAAGGTGAGACAAGAACTGTGAGTGTGACCAGGGTGGGAGGTGAGACAAGAACCGTTAATGTGACCAGGGTCGGAGGTGAGACGAGAACCGTGAGTGTGACCAGAGTGGAAGGTGAGACAAGAACCGTGATTGTGACCAGGGTGGGAGGTGAGACAAGAACTGTGAGTGTGACCAGGGTGGGAGGTGAGACAAGAACCGTGAGTGTGACCATGATGGGAGGTGAAACAAGAACCGTGAGTGTGACCAGGGTGGGAGGTGAGACAAGAACCGTGAGTGTGACCAGGGTGGAAGGTGAGACAAGAACCGTGAGTGTGACCAGGGTGGAAGGTGAGACAAGAACCGTTAGTGTGACCATGGTGGGAGGTGAGACAAGAACTGTGATTGTGACCAGGGTGGGAGGTGAGACAAGAACCGTGAGTGTGACCAGGGTGGGAGGTGAGACAAGAACCGCGAGTGTGACCATGGTGGGAAGTGAGACAAGAACCGTTAGTGTGACCATGGTGGGAGGTGAGACAAGAACTGTGATTGTGACCAGGGTGGGAGGTGAGACAAGAACTGTGATTGTGACCAGGGTGGAAGGTGAGACAAGAACCGTGAGTGTGACCAGGGTGGAAGGTGAGACAAGAACCGTGAGTGTGACCAGGGTGGAAGGTGAGACAAGAACCGTGAGTGTGACCAGGTTGGGGGGTGAGACAAGAACCGTGAGTGTGACCAGGGTGGAAGGTGAAACAAGAACCGTGAGTGTGACCAGGGTGGAAGGTGAGACAAGAACCGTGAGTGTGACCAGTGTGGAAGGTGAGACAAGAACCGTGAGTGTGACCAGGGTGGAAGGTGAGACAAGAACCGTGAGTGTGACCAGGGTGGAAGGTGAGACAAGAACCGTGAGTGTGACCAGGGTGGAAGGTGAGACAAGAACCGTGAGTGTGACCAGGGTGGAAGGTGAGACAAGAACCGCGAGTGTGACCAGGGTGGAAGGTGAGACAAGAACCGCGAGTGTGACCAGGGTGGAAGGTGAGACAAGAACCGCGAGTGTGACCAGGGTGGGAGGTGAGACAAGAACCGCGAGTGTGACCAGGGTGGAAGGTGAAACAAGAACCGTGAGTGTGACCAGGGTGGAAGGTGAGACAAGAACCGTGAGTGTGACCAGGGTGGAAGGTGAGACAAGAACCGCGAGTGTGACCAGGGTGGAAGGTGAGACAAGAACCGCGAGTGTGACCAGGGTGGGAGGTGAGACAAGAACCGTGAGTGTGACCAGGGTGGAAGGTGAGACAAGAACCGTGAGTGTGACCAGGGTGGAAGGTGAGACAAGAACCGTGAGTGTGACCAGGGTGGGAGGTGAGACAAGAACCGTGAGTGTGACCAGGGTGGGAGGTGAGACAAGAACCGTGAGTGTGACCAGGGTGGAAGGTGAGACAAGAACCGTGAGTGTGACCAGGGTGGAAGGTGAGACAAGAACCGTGAGTGTGACCAGGGTGGAAGGTGAGACAAGAACCGCGAGTGTGACCAGGGTGGAAGGTGAGACAAGAACCGTGAGTGTGACCAGGGTGGAAGGTGAGACAAGAACCGTGAGTGTGACCAGGGTGGAAGGTGAGACAAGAACCGTGAGTGTGACCAGGGTGGGAGGTGAGACAAGAACCGTGAGTGTGACCAGGGTGGGAGGTGAGACAAGAACCGTGAGTGTGACCAGGGTGGAAGGTGAGACAAGAACCGTGAGTGTGACCAGGGTGGAAGGTGAGACAAGAACCGTGAGTGTGACCAGGGTGGAAGGTGAGACAAGAACCGCGAGTGTGACCAGGGTGGAAGGTGAGACAAGAACCGTGAGTGTGACCAGGGTGGAAGGTGAGACAAGAACCGTGAGTGTGACCAGGGTGGAAGGTGAGACAAGAACCGTGAGTGTGACCAGGGTGGAAGGTGAGACAAGAACCGCGAGTGTGACCAGGGTGGAAGGTGAGACAAGAACCGTGAGTGTGACCAGGGTGGAAGGTGAGACAAGAACCGTGAGTGTGACCAGGGTGGAAGGTGAGACAAGAACCGTGAGTGTGACCAGGGTGGAAGGTGAGACAAGAACCGTGAGTGTGACCAGGGTGGAAGGTGAGACAAGAACCGCGAGTGTGACCAGGGTGGAAGATGAGACAAGAACCGTGAGTGTGACCAGGGTGGAAGGTGAGACAAGAACCGTGAGTGTGACCAGGGTGGAAGGTGAGACAAGAACCGTGAGTGTGACCAGGGTGGAAGGTGAGACAAGAAC
Organism: Cherax quadricarinatus; assembly: GCF_038502225.1. Taxonomy (NCBI): domain Eukaryota; kingdom Metazoa; phylum Arthropoda; class Malacostraca; order Decapoda; family Parastacidae; genus Cherax; species Cherax quadricarinatus. The sequence continues at coordinate 2,165,093 of NC_091342.1, read as the reverse complement.
CGTGAGTGTGACCAGGGTGGGAGGTGAGACAAGAACCGTGAGTGTGACCAGGGTGGGAGGTGAGACAAGAGTCAACAGGATTACATTAACTTGAACCAGTTCAGGACATTAATGTAATAGCGTACGTAACTGAGAAGACTCAGCCTAAGGAAAGGCTTAAAGATACACAAGGAGACTAAGTTACGTAATATAAAGGTAAACTAGAGGCGGAATGAGGACAAAGAGAGAAGTGAGAAAACTCTGAGGTTAAGAGGGAGGCGTTGACAGTATTAGGTGAGCAATGAAGCTAACAGCGGAAGCTTTATCAAGACACCAGACGACGAGGAGGAGGAGGAGCGAGTCGAGCAAGAAGAAGAGGAGGAACAAGTCGAGCAAGAAGAAGAGGAGGAACAAGTCGAGCAAGAGGAGGAGGAGGAACAAGTGGAGCAAGAAGAAGAGGAGGAACAAGTGGAGCAAGAAGAAGAGGAGGAACAAGTGGAGCAAGAAGAAGAGGAGGAACAAGTGGAGCAAGAAGAAGAGGAGGAACAAGTGGAGCAAGAAGAAGAGGAGGAACAAGTCGAGCAACAAGAAGAGGAGGAACAAGTCGAGCAAGAAGAAGATGAGGAACAAGTCGAGCAAGAAGAAGAGGAGGAACAAGTCGAGCAAGAAGAAGAGGAGGAACAAGTCGAGCAAGAAGAAAAGGAGGAACAAGTCGAGAAAGAAGAGGAGGAGGAGGAAGAAGTCGAGCAAGAAGAAGAGGAGGAACAAGTCGAGCAAGAAGAAGAGGAGGAACAAGTCGAGCAAGAAGAGGAGGAGGAACAAGTCGAGCAAGAAGAAGAGGAGGAACAAGTCGAGAAAGAAGAGGAGGAGGAGGAGGAAGAAGTCGAGCAAGAAGAAGAGGAGGAACAAGTCGAGCAAGAAGAAGAGGAGGAACAAGTCGAGCAAGAAGAAGAGGAGAAACAAGTCGAGCAAGAAGAAAAGGAGGAACAAGTCGAGCAAGAAGAGGAGGAGGAACAAGTCGAACAAGAAGAGGAGGAACAAGTCGAGCAAGAAGAGGAGGAGCGAGTCGAGCAAGAAGAAGAGGAGGAACAAGTCGAGCAAGAAGAAGAGGAGGAACAAGTCGAGCAAGAAGAGGAGGAACAAGTCGAACAAGAAGAGGAGGAACAAGTCGAGCAAGAAGAGGAGGAGCGAGTCGAGCAAGAAGAAGAGGAGGAAGAAGTCGAGCAAGAAGAAGAGGAGGAACAAGTCGAGCAAGAAGAAGAGGAGGAACAAGTCGAGCAAGAAGAAGAGGAGGAACAAGTCGAGCAAGAAGAAGAGGAACAAGTCGAGCAAGAAGAAGAGGAGCGAGTCGAGCAAGAAGAAGAGGAGGAAGAAGTCGAGCAAGAAGAAGAAGAGGAAGAAGTCGAGCAAGAAGAAGAAGAGGAAGAAGTCGAGCAAGAAGAAGAGGAGGAACAAGTCGAGCAAGAAGAAGAGGAGGAACAAGTCGAGCAAGAAGAAGAGGAGGAACAAGTCGAGCAAGAAGAAGAGGAGAAACAAGTCGAGCAAGAAGAAAAGGAGGAACAAGTCGAGCAAGAAGAGGAGGAGGAACAAGTCGAACAAGAAGAGGAGGAACAAGTCGAGCAAGAAGAGGAGGAGCGAGTCGAGCAAGAAGAAGAGGAGGAACAAGTCGAGCAAGAAGAAGAGGGGGAACAAGTCGAGCAAGAAGAAGAGGAGGAACAAGTCGAGCAAGAAGAAGAGGAGGAACAAGTCGAGCAAGAGGAGGAGGAGAAACAAGTCGAGCAAGAAGTGGAGGAGCGAGTCGAGCAAGAAGAAGAGGAGGAAGAAGTCGAGCAAGAAGAGGAGGATGAAGTCGAGCAAGAAGAGGAGGAACAAGTCGAGCAAGAAGAAGAGGAGGAAGAAGTCGAGCAAGAAGAAGAGGAGGAAGAAGTCGAGCAAGAAGAAGAGGAGGAACAAGTCGAGCAAGAAGAAGAGGAGGAACAAGTCGAGCAAGAAGAAGAGGAGGAACAAGTCGAGCAAGAAGAAGAGGAGGAACAAGTCGAGCAAGAAGAGGAGGAACAAGTCGAGCAAGAAGAAGAGGAGCGAGTCGAGCAAGAAGAAGAGGAGGAAGAAGTCGAGCAAGAAGAAGAGGAGCGAGTCGAGCAAGAAGAAGAAGAGGAAGAAGTCGAGCAAGAAGAAGAGGAGGAACAAGTCGAGCAAGAAGAAGAGGAACAAGTCGAGCAAGAAGAAGAGGAGGAACAAGTCGAGCAAGAAGAAGAGGAGGAACAAGTCGAGCAAGAAGAAGAGGAGGAACAAGTCGAGCAAGAAGAAGAGGAGGAACAAGTCGAGCAAGAAGAAGAGGAGGAACAAGTCGAGCAAGAAGAAGAGGAGGAACAAGTCGAGCAAGAAGAAGAGGAGGAACAAGTCGAGCAAGAAGAAGAGGAGGAACAAGTCGAGCAAGAAGAAGAGGAGGAACAAGTCGAGCAAGAAGAAGAGGAACAAGTCGAGCAAGAAGAAGAGGAGCGAGTTGAGCAAGAAGAGGAGGAGGAACAAGTCGAGCAAGAAGAGGAGGAGCAAGCATGTCGAGTAAGAAGAGGAGGAGGAACAAGTCGAGCAAGAAGAGGAGGAGCAAGCATGTCGAGTAAGAAGAGGAGGAACAAGTCGAGCAAGAAGAAGAAGAGGAGGAGCGAGTCGAGCAAGAAGAGGAGGAGGAACAAGTCGAGCAAGGAGAGGAGGAACAAGTCGAGCAAGAAGAGGAGGAGCAAGCAAGTCGAGCAAGAAGAAGAGGAGGAGCAAGTCGAGCAAGAAGAGGAGGAGGAACAATTCGAGCAAGAAGAGAAGGAGCAAGCAAGTCGAGCAAGAAGAGGAGCAAGTCAAGGAAGAAGAGGAGGAGCAAGCAAGTCGAGCAAGAAGAAGAGGAGGATCAAGTCTAGCAAGAAGAAGAGGAGCAAGCAAGTCGAGCAAGAAGAGGAGGAGGAACAAATCGAGCAAGAAGAAGAGGAGCAAGCAAGTCGAGCAAGAAGAGGAGGAACAAGTCGAGCAAGAAGAAGAGGAGGAACAAGTCGAGCAAGAAGAAGAGGAGGAACAAGTCGAGCAAGAAGAGGAGGAGGAACAAGTCGAGCAAGAAGAAGAGGAGGAACAAGTCGAGCAAGAAGAAGAGGAGGAACAAGTCGAGCAAGAAGAAGAGGAGGAACAAGTCGAGCAAGAAGAAGAGGAGGAACAAGTCGAGCAAGAAGAAGAGGAACAAGTCGAGCAAGAAGAAGAGGAGCGAGTCGAGCAAGAAGAGGAGGAGGAACAAGTCGAGCAAGAAGAGGAGGAGCAAGTATGTCGAGTAAGAAGAGGAGGAGGAACAAGTCGAGCAAGAAGAGGAGGAGCAAGTATGTCGAGTAAGAAGAGGAGGAGGAACAAGTCGAGCAAGAAGAAGAGGAGGAGCGAGTCGAGCAAAAAGAGGAGGAACAAGTCGAGCAAGAAGAGGAGGAACAAGTCGAGCAAGAAGAGGAGGAGCAAGCAAGTCGAGCAAGAAGAAGAGGAGGAGCAAGTCGAGCAAGAAGAAGAGGAGGATCAAGTCGAGCAAGAAGAAGAGGAGCAAGCAAGTCGAGCAAGAAGAGTAGGAGGAACAAATCGAGCAAGAAGAAGAGGAGCAAGCAAGTCGAGCAAGAAGAAGAGGAGGATCAAGTCTAGCAAGAAGAAGAGGAGCAAGCAAGTCGAGCAAGAAGAGGAGGAACAAGTCGAGCAAGAAGAAGAGGAGGAACAAGTCGAGCAAGAAGAAGAGGAGGAACAAGTCGAGCAAGAAGAGGAGGAGGAACAAGTCGAGCAAGAAGAGGAGGAGGAACAAGTCGAGCAAGAAGAGGAGGAGGAACAAGTCGAGCAAGAAGAGGAGGAGGAACAAGTCGAGCAAGAAGAGGAGGAGGAACAAGTCGAGCAAGAAGAGGAGGAGGAACAAGTCGAGCAAGAAGATGAGGAGGAACAAGTCGAGCAAGAAGAGGAGGAGGAACAAGTCGAGCAAGAAGAGGAGGAGGAACAAGTCGAGCAAGAAGAGGAGGAGGAACAAGTCGAGCAAGAAGAGGAGGAGGAACAAGTCGAGCAAGAAGAGGAGGAGGAACAAGTCGAGCAAGAAGAGGAGGAGGAACAAGTCGAGCAAGAAGAGGAGGAGGAACAAGTCGAGCAAGAAGAGGAGGAGGAACAAGTCGAGCAAGAAGAGGAGGAGGAACAAGTCGAGCAAGAAGAGGAGGAGGAACAAGTCGAGCAAGAAGAGGAGGAGGAACAAGTCGAGCAAGAAGAGGAGGAGGAACAAGTCGAGCAAGAAGAGGAGGAGGAACAAGTCGAGCAAGAAGAGGAGGAGGAACAAGTCGAGCAAGAAGAGGAGGAGGAACAAGTCGAGCAAGAAGAGGAGGAGGAACAAGTCGAGCAAGAAGAGGAGGAGGAACAAGTCGAGCAAGAAGAGGAGGAGGAACAAATCGAGCAAGAAGAAGAGGAGCAAGCAAGTCGAGCAAGAAGAAGAGGAGGATCAAGTCTAGCAAGAAGAAGAGGAGCAAGCAAGTCGAGCAAGAAGAGGAGGAACAAGTCGAGCAAGAAGAAGAGGAGGAACAAGTCGAGCAAGAAGAAGAGGAGGAACAAGTCGAGCAAGAAGAGGAGGAGGAACAAGTCGAGCAAGAAGAAGAGGAGGAACAAGTCGAGCAAGAAGAAGAGGAGGAACAAGTCGAGCAAGAAGAAGAGGAGGAACAAGTCGAGCAAGAAGAAGAGGAGGAACAAGTCGAGCAAGAAGAGGAGGAGGAACAAGTCGAGCAAGAAGAGGAGGAGGAACAAGTCGAGCAAGAAGAGGAGGAGGAACAAGTCGAGCAAGAAGAGGAGGAGGAACAAGTCGAGCAAGAAGAGGAGGAGGAACAAGTCGAGCAAGAAGAGGAGGAGGAACAAGTCGAGCAAGAAGAGGAGGAGGAACAAGTCGAGCAAGAAGAAGAGGTGGAACAAGTCGAGTAAGAAGAGGAGGAACAAGTCGAGCAAGAAGAGGAGGAGGAACAAGTCGAGCAAGAAGAGGAGGAGGAACAAGTCGAGCAAGAAGAGGAGGAGGAACAAGTCGAGCAAGAAGAGGTGGAACAAGTCGAGCAAGAAGAGGAGCCGTTCTCTTGACGTAATTGAAAACCCCTTTACCTACATTCACATTTTCTGTATTTATGTATTATTATCCCTAGGGTAATTAAATGTTACTTAGCAGAAATTTAAAACGACCAGCTTCCAATTATTTTCTTGTCATCCTTTACAAAGTACACACTGATTAACATGTTATCTTGTCTTCCTGTGAGCTGATGTACCGTTCCAGTCTTCAGCGAGTCTAGTATAAAAAAAATTAATTAATCACTATTATTACTATCTAAATATAATTATTTGTTTTCACATTATTTACAACAAATATCATTTTTGAAGCTCGTTTTATTCCTATTCTTATATATTTGTTATTATTATTATTATTATTATTATTATTATTATTATTATTATTATTATTCAGTGCTTCGACATTAGATAGCTGTGGGTTCCGGTTCTGAGTGAAGCCATTGAAGTATACAGAGTATACAAATTGCTATATTAAATCTTCAAATGAAATGCAAATATTGACTTTATCATAGTCATTGTTGATGCTGGATGAAATGACGGGAGAGGCAGGGGAGATGAGGCGTTGGAGATGACAGAGTGGGGGTAAGGAGGGTTTTGGAGGAGGCTTGAGTTGAAAGGGTGTTTAAATATATTAGAACTGAAGAGGGTAGTGGAGAGGGCTGAGAGCAAGCGCTGATGCTCGTAGCGAAAAGCAAATTGGATTTTCCACGAAGAGCTGCGTACAGGTTCTCCAGTATAAGCGGCACCTTGTGTTGGAGGATAAAGTGGAGTTTCAGTTTCCAGGTGAAGGGCTTTAGATCCAAGGAGAATGTAGCATCTTTACTCTTCCTTACTTTGAGTCTCACTGCTTCTGGTTTCTCATTCTTCAGGTGTTGTATGAACCCGGTAACACTAATAATCATAAGATGACACCGTGCTCTTCAGGATGACAAGATGACACCGTGCTCTTCAGGATGACAAGATGACACCGTGCTCTTCAGGATGACAAGATGACACCGTGCTCTTCAGGATGACAAGATGACACCGTGCTCTTCAGGATGATAAGATGACACCGTGCTCTTCAGGATGATAAGATGACACCGTGCTCTTCAGGATGATAAGATGACACCGTGCTCTTCAGGATGACAAGATGACACCGTGCTCTTCAGGATGACAAGATGACACCGTGCTCTTCAAGATGACAAGATGACACCGTGCTCTTCAAGATGACAAGATGACACCGTGCTCTTCAGGATGACAAGATGACACCGTGCTCTTCAAGATGACAAGATAACACCGTGCTCTTCAGGATGACAAGATGACACCGTGCTCTTCAAGATGACAAGATGACACCGTGCTCTTCAGGATGATAAGATGACACCGTGCTTCTCAGCATGTCAGAAAGTGGCTGAAGATGGTAAGCCGCCGAAGATGACAGGATATTGAAGATGCTTGTAAGAGAATGTTAAAATTTACACCGTGTTGGAGATCATAAGGAGGTAAAGATAATGGTGATATACCCGTGGCTGGTCTCGAGGGTTTTCCAACACACACACATACAAGATACTGCGGGGAATAGACAAGGTGGACAGAGATAGGATGTTCCAGAGTGGGGACACAGGGACAAGGGGTCACAACTGGAAGCTGAAGACTCAGACGAGTCACAGGGACGTTAGGAAGTATTTCTTCAGTCATAGAGTTGTCAGCAAGTGGAATAGCCTAGCAAGTGAAGTAGTGGAGGCAGGAACCATACATAGTTTTAAGAAGAGGTATGACAAAGCTCAGGAAGCAGAGAGAGAGAGGATCCAGTAGCGATCAGTGAAGAGGCGGGGCCAGGAGCTGAGTCTCGACCCCTGCAACCACAATTAGGTGAGTACAATTAGGTGAGTACACACAGGCTTTTCTTTGGTACTCGTCTGATCAGATAGGCTGCTAGGCCTCCCCGAGACATCACATCATGTCATTATACCTGTAACATATGTAACACAAATTATAACAGATTAAATAGCTTTGGCTCCTATACGTTAATATTCTTCTATAAGTAAACGTATAATACTTCGTATATCTCTCTCGTGGGTTATTATTGTATTCATAGGAAGAGACATGTACAATAGACAGATATTTTTATTTCTGAAGTGTTTATGCGACACTCTAGGCTTTTTTAGTCAAATACAGAGGTTATTTAAATGGTTTAGTAAACCGAGAAGTTGAATATTTAGACTTTTTTGTAGCATTTGGAAATCTTATTGTGGAACCACTTCACCAACAAGTGGGTTCCTCAGTGAAGTACAGAGATGAATGGCGGGAGACGAGAAGGAGGTTGGGGTAATCAGTCCCTCAGCCTTGAAGGAGGAAGGAAAGGAAAGGAATTGAGCAGCCAGAAGGAGGAGGGACAGTATAGAGAAGAGAGGGAGATGGGGAGATCTGCGGAAATGTAGGGTTCGTAGAAGGAAACTTGGAAGTGTGTAGCCTCCCATCTATCACCAGTACTCTTCCCTATTACCTTTTCTCCCTCCCTCTCTCTCTCCCTCCCTCATCATTCTCCCTGCACCACTCTCTCTCTCCATCACCACCTCCATCACCACCTCCATCAACACCTCCATCACCACCTCCATCACCACCTCCATCACCACTCTTTCCATCTAACAAGGCTCGTCTGACAACTCCCCACTGAGGTCTCAACACCTACACTTTTCTCATTTTCATTTATGATCAAAAAAATTCTATTACAGGTGCCTGACCCACTTACCAGAGGATGTCTTAGGAAAGTAGGGCAAGTGTTATGATGGTGGGTAGAACCTGCATAATAAAAGTGACCCTCTCCTCTTTCTCTCTCTCTCTCTCTCTCTCTCTCTCTCTCTCTCTCTCTCTCTCTCTCTCTCTCTCTCTCTCTCTCTCTCTCTCTCTCTCTCTCTAAAAACAACAGACACGAGAGGTCAAAAACTTACTGCAGGCTAAGCAGCTGTAACAGATGTTACTGTTTACCATTGTTTTTTGTGCCTTAAACATCTGTGTGTCCTAATAACCATTGTGCAAAATTAGTGTAAAATATTCGTAATGTTTTCAATGAATTATTATTATTATTATTATTATTATTAATATTATTATTATTAATTATTATTATTATTATTTAAACTTGATAGCGATGCGTCTGTTTCTTTGTTTTGTGACGTTTTCAGATATTTTCATTTTTTCACGTCAGTTGATGTCTTACGTTAGTGGAGAGAGACGTTGTAGAGTAAGTTTTCATTTGGATAACGTTTCGCTCTGTGAAGAGAGAAACGTTTCACTCTTTGTAGAAATTCGTAATGTTTCGCTCTATGTAGAGCTTCATTAAATCATTCCTTCACCCCTCTGTGCAAAACTTTATCCAGTGACGTTTCGCTCTGTGAACAGCGTTATCATGACCTGATGAACCTTCACACAGGGCGAAATGTTGTCCCAGTAAAATCTGGCTGGACAGTATGTTCCTTTCCGACACTCACATCAACAGGTTCTGAAGAACACGCCAAGGTTGTGGCGGGGGCATTAGAGAGCTACGCGCCATAAGAGCGACAATCTTATGAGTAATGCCCGTGGAAGCTGACCTTAATATATATTTTTTATATATAACCTGTCAGATACCCCGACCTTCTGATACGCTCCAGCGGCCATGGCGGCCTCTCGACACGCCTGATAAAAAATGGTCTTGAATCACCCAACTTTCACTGTTTGGTGGGCGGGGCTGGTCTCGTGTTTGTGTGCTGTGTTGTGGTCTTTAGGGGTGGGTGCCTTGATGCTGGAGTAGGGATCTTGATCCAAGGAATATACCTGACTACTCCTGTCCTTCCTGGTCTCCAGAGACAATACGACCTGTACGGCTTTAAAGATTCCATTTAAAAATAATAATAATAATAATAATAATAATAATAATAATAATAATAGAGGCAGTATGACCTATATGGACTTAAAACTTCCATACAATAATAAGAATAATCCATGTGAAAATGGAGAAGATTCTTTCCTTCGTAAGTCATGCGTGTGGTAAGAGGCGACTAAAATGCCGGGAGCAAGGGGCTAGTAACCCCTTTTCCTGTATGAATTACTAAATGGGAGTGGGAAACGGCCGGTGTGTTACTAATAATAATAATAATAATAATAATAATATATTTCTGGCTATGGTGGCCGGGTCTCAAGTTCTAGTCCCGTCTATCGACAACTTACATTACATCCCCTATCGTACCTGCTCTTAAAACTGTGTATGGACTCTGCTTTCATCACATTCTCCATCCAGATAGTTCTACATCCTGGCTAGTCTCAGACTGGAAGGATAGAAGGATGGAGGATTTTTTTTCCTAGGTGAAGCATAGTGAACGTGGGTGTGCCCTCTAGTGAGCAAAGTTTACAACCCTGTATACCACAAGGCTGAGGCCAAGTGTGTATACGTTCCTTGAATACTAACACCAGCAGTGGCAGCGTAAACATCAGGGAACTCGGTAATGTTCTATTTTAGGTTTCAAGCCTGTCTACTGTCCGAGGGTCATATGGGCTACAGTCTCCTATACACTACCAGTCTAGAATACTTTAATCCCTAATATAGGGATTTAAGACAACTCTTAGTATATACACACTGATACACCCACTCAGTGTATATAATGAGAGATACACCTTATTCGGGGTATATGTACACTGATAGTTACACTTCACTCAGTGTATATAGTGAGAGGTACAGCTTATTATGTGTATATATATACACTAATATTTACACCTCACTCGGTATATATACACTGATAGTTACACTTCACTCGGTATATAAATATACACCGACTTGGTAGTGGTTGGTTTACTGTGGTAAACACCCGTCTACTACACAAACTGCCATTATTCTGTAAGTAACTTGTTGGTAAGTCAGGGATACTTTAATCCTAATATATGATAAAAGTAAACTCTTAAGTGTATGCATACTGAGATATACGCCCCTACAGGCGTATACATGTTGTAGTATACACATCAGAAAATATACGAACTAGGATCTGGTATAATCTTTTCACGTAAGTATATTTCTTTTGGTGTGTATGCTCTAACAGCGTATGTATACATTTGTAAGGGTGTATATCTCAGTATGTATACACTTAGAGTTTACTTTTAACCTTATATCGGGATTAAAGTATCCTAATATAAGTATATACGTTCATGTGAATTTATTAAACATATAAATATATTTAAATGAATCAGGGGATCCATGGAAGAGTTAGTACGAGACATACACGATGCGGTGCATGTATCCTGTATCCTGTGTACTATATAGACCGGGATGTATTTCTCTCAGCGTATATATGATATAGTTTAATCCCTATTTAAAGGGTTTGAAATATTCTTGTCTTTTAGTGATAAAGTTATAATTCAGCCTTAATGACTCGTGTAGTTAAGTCTTGGTTAACAGTTAATAGGATTTATAGCTTACGAGTCTTAACGAAGAGTTAAGTGTCTTTAACTACCTGTAAGCACTCACACTTGACTCTTAATGCCATGTGTGTCATTGTATCTTGTTTTATCTTTGGTTAATAATGATACAGGGTGTAAATGCTCTTTTACATGTAAATTACGTTTCCAAAGGTACGATCGCTGAAGAAGCGTAGTTGTAAATTTACATGTTTGGTGACTTTCATATTAATTACTCGTTCAATAATCACTGCAAATGAAGAAAGTCACATTGAATTATATATATATTATAGCTTAAGGATATTTTGGAATAGTTCTATATTATACTATATTAATGTTAGGCGGTAAATCCTTGTGGGTCATTCATTACAAGTGGTGAAGGCTTTATCCTTCGTCTGCTGACTGCGAGTTCGGCGAGCTTACTGTCTGCACTCAGTGCTCTGGAATGGTTCCAGGAGTTAGTTATGAGGGTTAAAGACTCTGGGGAAGGTGTGGCATGACCTGGCATGACTTGGCATGACCTGGCATGACCCTATACCTGTCTTGTTACCTTGCTTATTCAACTTATTCACTTATTCAACTACTGAGATCAATTTTATTCATAATAGAAATAAGGAAACATTCATTATTTTCTATGAGAGTTATAAAATTAGAGCAAAAATAATTACGTATTGCCATATTATTTGACTTGAATTCTGTTTAAAATGTTTTAACTTATTCAATTTTTTTCTAATTTGTTGGTGTCTGTGTTATCATGTCCCGCGTAGACAAATATCAGAAACAACAGCAACAATATCATCAATTGCTGTTGTTTCTGTTGATGCTGTTGGTTATCGTTTATGAGATTGCTCCTGTTTGTGCTATTGCTGCTACTTACGATATCTGTTGTGCTGCTTATCACTGTTATGCTGTTGCTCTAACTGTTGCTGCTGAGATTGTGGATCCTGCTACTCTTCCCTTTCCTCCTCGTCTTCTACTTTCTCCCGTACCTCTCCCTCCTCTCCCTCTTTTGTTTTTACTTCCTTCCTCTGCCTCTTAACACTCTCTTCTTCTTCTTCCTCCTCCTCCTCCCCGCCACAACACGCTTGTCTTCTCCCCCTAAATTTTTCTCGCATCCTGTCTCCTTCAAGTACATCTTCGTCACGGTCGAGTGAGCATTCTCTCTCTCTTTCTCTCTCTTTCTCTCTCTGACACACACATAGCGTGACAAAGGATCGTCCTCCGTCAAGAAACATGTTTTGTAATTGAGTTTGGACTGTTGGCCGATTTGCATGAAAAAAACAATATTAGGGTACAGAGGATATTTTCCCATTCCTCTCCCGTCCTTTTAAACTTTTCCCTCTTCCTTATTTATCCTTAAACTTCTCCCTAATTCTCTTTCATCCTCTTTCCCAGCTTCAGAGAGACGGATAGGAGGTGGAAAGAGATTCCCATATGTAACATGTTCACTATGTGGAGTGGAAGCATCGGTTGATGTTTCAGTCCGTCTTGAGCCGTCAGCAAGCTACGAACGATATTTCGGTCAGTTCCGAACCATTAGCGAGCTACAAATGATGTTTTGGTCAGTCCTGAACCCCCAGCAAGCTACGGGCGATGTTTCGGTCCGTCCTGAACCGTCAGCAAGCTACGAACAATGTTTCGGTCCGTCCCGAACCGTCAGCAAGCCACGAACAATGTTTCGGTCCGTCCCGAACCGTCAGCAAGCCACGAACAATGTTTCGGTCCGTCCCGAACCGTCAGCAAGCTACAAACAATGTTTCTGTCCGTCCCGAACCGTCAGCAAGCTACGAACAATGTTTCGGTCCGTCCCGAACCGTCAGCAAGCTACGAGCCAGAGACAGAAAGGGAAAAAAAGCCAATAGACAGGTCACTTGAAGAGGTAAGGATAGAGGACTTGGGTCGGCCAGGTCAGGTCGTGTTTACTCCAGAGTTTAGTGTTTACAGGACCTTAACACTGCCAGAGGTAAGCTGGATGGTTGGTGTTTGCTGGCTCCACTATCCTCCATCTTTATTCTTTGCCTCATTTCCAATTCCATTCATTATCTTCTTCATAACTATTCTTTAAATATGCTTTAAAGATACTAATGCAGCATAACACGATTTTTAAATTCACGAACGATATTTTACACCCTATTTAGACGGGTAAACAGAAACACAATTATGTATATAAATTACCTTTAGATAACCCAGGAAAAGTTAAGTAACTTATTTCTCTTTTTTTTTTTTTTTTTTTTTTTTTTTTTTTTTTTTTTTTTTTTTTTTTTTTACACAGGGTTTGACAAGGTTAAGGATCCCTAGCTTTATTGACAGCTATTTACAGGTTAAGGATTCCTAACTTTATTGGCAAGCTAAGAGCTGTTACCTACATCAGCTCATTTGAAAGCATTTTTGTTATGAGACATACAAGTAGGGAACAGGATGAAGTTGGAGCCATCTGTGGGCCAGCATTTTCATTTGATCAACTGACGTTATCTCGTTGACATCATTATGCTGTACGAATGTGTTCCATACTCGAGTCATCCTGGGTATGTATGATCTCAGATGGAGTGATGTTCTGGAGAAGGGTACAGCCAGAGTGAAGTTGCTGCTTTCTGCCCGTCTTGTGGCATAAAAGCTTGTTTCACGCTGTCCTCGAAGTGGATCCAAGTGTGGTATTTTGACAATATTGGCCTTGTACATAACAGTAAGGCCACCCACATCCCTCCTATGTTGAAGGCTCTGCTGAAATGACAGATCTATCCAGGATGGGTCCAGGCGAGAGATGAGACGTCTTGCTCTGTTCTCTACTCTGTCAAGCAGTCGCAGATGAGAGGGGGGGCAGGCAAACCAAGAAAGTGGAGCATACTCTCTCTCTCTCTCTCTCTCTCTCTCTCTCTCTCTCTCTCTCCTATTCTTTGCACCTATTCCCCGCCTCTCCTTTTCACTGTTCTCGGCAGAGGCCCCTTACTAATTCTGGGGAAGTTCTGAAAACTCGGTAGAATAATTCACGTTGACTGTTGGCCCGAGTTCTAAATGAAGGCTTAGCGTGCGTGTCCTTGCTGCGCTGCGCACTCTTGTTCACTTAGGCGGTGTTTTTTTTATTGTTTTTTTTTTTAGCGTGTATGTTTAGAGAGCCCAGGATGCATCCTTGTTTTTTGTTACTGCTGTTTGTGTTTTCACACGAGACGATGGTGATTTTAAGGCTGCCGTTCAGGTGATTCAGTAGTATCAAGAGATGTTTGGAGGATATTCCTTGTATACTTATAAAATGTAGTGAAATGGTTTTTAAAATACACAAACTTTTTTATTTCTCTCTCTCTCTCTCTCTCTCTCTCTCTCTCTCTCTCTCTCTCTCTGCACCATTTGCATCACGTCTCATGGTGTTGCAAGCAATAACTCTTGCCCACTGCCTAGTGTGTTGCTGAGGGCATGTTGTCTCTCTTCATTAGTCTGACCCCAGCGCTTAACTGTTTTGTACAACTGCCTTGTTACTGCCACCCGCTGTACATTATAATTACACACAGCTTACTGACAGCTTGGAGTGCGTGTCTAAAGAACAAATATCTGCTTATACAAAGGCAATTATAGATCAATGTACCACTGAGACTTCTCTGTACATTTTGTATATAGTTATGCAGGTACGTATGTATGTACAATATATTAGGGATTTAGTCAGTTTGTGTATTTTTCAGTGTGCATATTCCATTTTCAAATGCAATTTCTTTATTCGCTGTGAAAATATTTTATATTTAAATCTGCAAAGCCGGGAGCAGAGCCGGGGACACGACCACAACTTTTGTTACACTGGAATGAGTATAATCTAAGAACCAATAGAAGCATCCCAGGTCGAGACAGTAGTGATCTAGTGAACTAGTTAGTGAATTTAGGTTAGCAGTCGAGGAAGGAAGCAAAGATAGGCAATACTAGGACGTCTAGCACTCTGGGGTGAAGTGAATCTAGGTTAATAGTCAAGGCAAGCCAGAGGAAGTTTCATGGTATCCCTTTATAGATTTATCTAGGCTCACTCTGACAGCAAAACATTTGACAATCAATGAGCGAGGAGGAGGTATAATGATCCGTGGAGAATTGGGAGATTTACAATGCGTTCCAGTTGTTAGATTGTCTGGAAATATATTCCATATATCAAAATACGTATTTCAATATACGTAACTAGAGTTTTATGCAATGTATATAAGTGATATTACGCCATTAGTATATTATGCTACAAGAATATAGGCGTGTTGCATTTTGTCTGGTTAGCTGAAGGTCTAACGGCTACACCTGGGCCATTAAAGCTGACTGGCACCTATATACCTCGAAACATAAATTTGTAAAACAGGATTTAAACTGTAGCGTATACTCTTCTAGGGATGCGCACCTCTCGGTATACAAACCATTTAATATACGAAGACTACAGAGATAAGTCTCGTCTATGCTAGCATGCCATGAATATAAGAGTCTTCCACGAGTGCATAATGCTTATTATGAATCATCATGGCAGAAAAACTTGCCTTGTGAGGCTTAAGCCGTTATGAGTAACCACGTTCTCAAAAGCTTTATTCTCAAGGTTCCACAAAATGATTTGCCTTTGTAATCGGATTTTTATAAACGGTATCCACTAAGATCTCTAAGATTCATTTATCTTTGAAAAAAAAATCTTTCTTTTTTTTCTTTTAAGTAGTAGGGGTAGAGAAGGTTGTATCCATAAAGTGTGTGACTAATTTTTATGCGTGTTACAGCGTAATTGTGAGAAGTGGTGTAAGTTTATCCAGGTATACACAATAGTTATAGATAATCATACATAGCATATGTGTAGAGAATCTGGGATAACCCAAAAAGAAATCAACGACTTATTTCCATTGGGAGACTTACTGCGCTGTTTACGAAGTCTGAAAGCTAATCTCCTGATAGTCTGCCTTGGTCTGGGGCTCTCGGCGCTATAAGCGCGCATCTCGCATAAAGGCCTTCGTCTTATGACCAAAAGCTCGACTGTTCGGGTGGTCATGTCACCACTCGCGTCACGAGAAATGCTCCAATTTGTCCTGGCGAAGCTCCTTATCATCTGAGAGCTAGATGACTTGGTTATGCATGACTGTGTGTGTGTGTGTGAGTGTGAGTGTGAGTGTGAGTGTGAGTGTGAGTGTGAGTGTGAGTGTGTGTGTGTGTACTCACCTATTTGTGGTTGCAGGGGTCGATTCATAGCTCCTGGCCCCGCCTCTTCACTGATTGCTACTAGGTCCTCTCTCTTCCTACCCCATAAGCTTTATCATACCTCGCCTTAAAACTATGTATGGTTCCCGCCTCTACTACTTCACTTTCTAGGCCATTCCACGGCCTGACCACTCTATGACTGAAGAAATACTTTCTAACATCCCTTTGATTCATCTGAGTCTTCAACTTCCAATTGTGACCTCTTGTGTCTGTGTCCCATCTCTGGAACATCCCGTCTTTGTCCACCTTGTCTATTCCGCGCAGTATTTTATATGTCGTTATCATGTCTCCCCTGACCCTCCTGTCCTCCAGTGCCGTCAGGCCGATTTCCCTCAACCTTTCTTCGTAGGACAATCCCCGTAGCTCTGGGACTAGTCTTGTTGCAAACCTTTGCACCTTCTCTAATTTCTTGACGTGCTTGACTAGGTGTGGATTCCAAACTGGTGCTGCATACTCCAGTATGGGCCTGACGTAAATGGTATACAGAGTCTTGAACGAATCCTTGCTGAGGTATCGGAACGCTATCCGTAGGTTTGCCAGGCGCCCGTATGCTGCAGCAGTTATCTGATTGATGTGCGCCTCAGGAGATATGCTCGGTGTTATACTCACCCCCAGATCTTTTTCCTTGAGTGAAGTTTGCAGTCTTTGGCCATCTAAACTACATTGTGTCTCCGGTCTTCTTTGCCCTTCCCCAATCTTCATGACTTTGCATTTGGCAGGGTTAAACTCAAGGAGCCAGTTACTGACCAGGCTTGTAGCCTGTCCAGGTCTCTTTGTAGTCCTGCCTGATCCTCATCCGATTTGATTCTTCTCATTACCTTCACATCATCTGCAAACAAGGACACTTCTGAGTCTATCCCTTCCGTTATGTCGTTCACATATACCAAGAACAGCACAGGTCCTAGGACTGACCCCTGTGGAAACCCGCTTGTCACAGGCGCACACTCTGAAACCTCGTCACGTACCATGGCTCGTTGTTGCCTCCCTGTCAGGTATTCTCTGATCCATTGCAGTGCCTTTCCTGTTATGTGTGCCTGATCCTCTAGCTTTTGCAGTAACCTCTTGTGAGGAACTGTGTCGAAGGCCTTCTTGCAGTCCAAAAAAAATGCAGGCGATCCACCCCTCTCTCTCTTGTCTTACTTCTGTCACCTTATCATAAAACTCTAGTAGGTTTGTGACACAGGATTTTCCTTCCCTGAAACCGTGCTGGTTGTCAATTATACACTTGTTTCTTTCCAGGTGCTCCACCACTCTCCTCCTGATGATCTTCTCCATGACCTTACATACTATACACGTTAGTGATACAGGTCTGTAGTTTAGTGCCTCATGTCTGTCTCCCTTTTTAAAAATTGGGACTACATTTGCCATCTTCCATACCTCGGGGAGTTGCCCAGTTTCAAATGATGAGTTGAAGATCTTTGTTAATGGTACACACAATATCTCTGCTCCCTCTTTAAGGACCCATGGAGAGATGTTGTCTGGTCCCACCGCCTTTGAGGTGTCAAGTTCGCACAGCAGCTTCTTCACCTCCTCCTTGGTTATATGTATTTCATCCAGCACTTGCTGGTGCCCCCCCCCCCCCTGTTCTGATTTCTTGGAGTTGTACTGGTTTCCACTGTAAATACTTCTTTAAATCTCGTGTTGAGCTCCTGACATATCTCCCGGTCGTTTCTTGTGAATTCCCCATCACCCTTCCTCAGTCTGATTACCTGGTCCTTGACTGTTGTTTTCCTCCTGATGTGGCTGTACAACAGCTTCGGGTCAGTCTTGACTTTTGATGCTATGTCATTTTCATATTGTCGCTGAGCCCCCCTTCTTATCTGTGCATATTCGTTTCTGGCTCTTCTGCTAATCTCTTTATTTTCCTGAGTTCTCTGTCTTCTGTACCTTTTCCATTCTCTAGTACACCTAGTTTTTGCCTCCCTACACCTTTGGGTGAACCAAGGACTCGTTCTGTTCTTCCCATTATTTCTGTTTCCCTTGGGAACAAACCTCTCCTCTGCCTCCTTGCATTTTGTTGCGACATAGTCCATCATTTCTTGTACTGGTTTTCCTGTCAGTTCCCTCTCCCACTGAATGTCTTGAAGGAAATTCCTCATGCCTGAGTAGTTCCCCCTTTTGTAGTTTGGTTTTTCTCACCCTATTCCTGCTACTCTCTCCACTTGGAGCTCAACTATGTAGTCGAAGCACAGAACCACATGATCACTAGCTCCCAGGGGCCTTTCATACATGATATCCTCGATGTCCGAACAACTCAAGGTGAATACAAGGTCCAGTCTAGCTGGTTCATCCTCTCCTCTCTCTGGTAGTGTCTCTAACATGTTGATGCATGAGGATTTCCAGTACCACATCCATCATCTTGGCTCTCCATGTTTCGGGACCCCCATGGGGCTCCAGATTTTCCCAGTCAATCTCCTTGTGATTGAAATCACCCATAACTAGTAACTTTGCTCCCCCCATGTGTGCTCTCCTGGCCACTTCGGCTAGTGTGTCGACCATTGCTCTGTTGCTCTCATCGTATTATTCTCTTGGCCTCCTGCAGTTCTGTGGTGGGTTGTACATTACTGCAATTATCACCTTATGTCCCTCAGACTGGATTGTTCCTACTAAGTAGTCCCTTTCGCCCGTGCCATCCATTCCTTCCATTTTCTCAAAACCCCACTGGTTTTTAATGAGCAGTGCAACTCCTCCTCCCCCTCTCCTCCCTCTGTCTTTCCTGAGGATTTGATATCCGGATGGAAAGATTGAATCTGTTATTATTCTGGTGAGTTTTGTTTCTGTGAGTGCTATTATGTCTGGGGATGTCTCCTTGATTCTTTCATGCCACTCCTCATACTTGTTTGTTATTCCATCGGCATTTGTATACCACACCTTCAAATTCTTTTCTAAGACTGTGGTCTGGGAGGTGTATTGGGGTTGGGGAAGTGAGAGACCTGATAAGGAACTATGGGTGGTTGCTGTGGGGGTGGAGTTTGTAGTGTAGTGGGTGGGGGCATTGGATGTGGCATGGGTGTTTTGGTTTAGTGTTTGGTTGCACTGGGGTTGACCTGGTTAGGAGGCTTCTATAGGAAGTTGTGAGGGAGGCTGTATTTGATCTTCCTGTGTCTGGGATCTCCTGTCTGTCTTCTCCATCCCCTCTCTTTTCTCCTTTCGCTTTTGTACCATCTCTCTGTTTCCGCCTTTCTTATTCTGTTCTGTCGCGGTCGAGATACACCTTCCTGTATGCCGGCATGTCCCTTAATCGTGCTTTCTCCTGCAGGATCCTGTTCCGAGTCGATTCTGCCTTGAAGGTCACTTTCACTGGCTGGGTTCTTTGTTTTACAAACCCCCCTATTCTCCGAAAATTTTCCAGCTGGGTCATGTCATGTGTGTGTGTGTGTGTGTGTGTGTGTGTGTGTGTGTGTGTGTGTGTGTAGCATCTCCGACTGTTAGAGCAGCACCATCGGCAAATATATTTTTGTTTTATTTACGGCAACCTCTATACCCGCGTGGGTCATACAGCGCCTGTGGAACAGAAGGTTAATCGGGTTTGATTCGAGGAAGGGGTATGGGAATGTCCAATTCTTCGGATCAAGAGCCCTTCACCGGCCTCGAGATACTCACTTCAAATGGAGTTCTTGAAGAGCAAAACCAATTAGCCTTGAACATGAAACCATTAGTGGCTCTCCCAATTTCCCGAACACACTTCTACCATTTGTTGCCGCGCTGTCTGCTGTTTGCTGTCTGCTGTTTGCTGTTTGCTGTCTGCTGTTTGCTGTCTGCTGTTTGCTCACCTCCGCTTAGTGAAGATGAGGGTAATTTCCCCTCCAAACTTCTGCCCTCCATTCACTGGTCGGGACATTCTTTCCATGTCCCATCACCCACTCTCCATTCCTCCTTTACTCCCTTCCCTTCACTTTCACTATCCTCTGCCTTCTTTTCTCTACACATCCTTCTCCACTATTGCCCAGACTCTGGCACTCTCTCCCACAATCTTCCAGTAACATGGTCTACTTTGAGTGGTTATTCATTACTTTTATATTGCATCAGAATCGCACATCGACCTCCTCCTGACCCGTCATTCTTAACACAATGATCGCACCTACTCCATAACTGACATGGACGCTTAAATATAGCCCCAATACGTTAGCCAGCATGTCCAAGCAACAGTCTCCACGTGTTAGCAAAACAGCATGGCCAGTAGGCATGCTGCAGTGCTCCTTATGTTCTAACCCTGCCATAAAATGTGAAGCCTGTTAAACATTTTACACTCTGGCAGTATTTATATAGTTGTCCAGGCTCTTTGAAAGCCAGGAACCTTGGGTTAAACATCTACTTACATTCATTATACACATACTGGGTGTTTAATACATTTGAGTAAGTTTATTTAGGATTCAGATGATCTGGTATGAGATCGAGTCGAGGTGAACCTATATTCAACGAAACAATTAATAGGTTTATTGTATAATAGATTACTGTTTCTGAAGATTAAACCTTGACATTATCGAGAAGACCAGTAAAACCTCCCTTTCATTACCTGTGGTATGTGGCAGGATTGTATAAGATGCGCGAAGTGCCACCAAGTATTTAGACGAAAGCCTTGTCCCAATAAAAACTTTAATAACAATCCTTATTTCTACAAGTACAGTGTATACGGGCCTAGCTAACAGCAATGATATACCAGTATATTTAAAGCCCCTTTTATGCAGAGCATTTCGGGTAAATTAAGTCTGTTTTGTCCTCAGGATGCGACAATAGTCGACTAATACCCAGGTACCTGTTTTACTAAAATGTGACCAGGAGCAGCAGGTGTATCAGGGAAACACGGCCGAATGTTTCCACCTGTACCGAGGATAGAGCCACGGACCTCAGTGTGTGAGCTGTGTATTTGTCTTCGTGGCAGAAATAATGAAATGGAGGGATCACGTGATTCCAGGTATTTAGGGTCAGGTCTTCTCTTACAATGTTATCACTAGGGGCAAACTAGAATAGAGGACTTGCGGCAAGTAATCTCCCCAAGGACGCCTAGACCTCCTAATTGGCCAGAATGTACGTCATTCCTAGCAGAGAACAGTACAAATTTTCCAAAATATTTGCTCCTTGATATTAGGAAATCTTAACGAACCTTCGGGAGTCGCCTAGCGAATCTCGCCTTATAGATAACGAACAAGATCCTAGAGATATTTTTGGCTAATTAGGCCCAAATGATACGTGTTAACTGGTAGCAGTAAATCTTTCAACAGTAGCCGGCAGGACGCTGGAGCATGAAGAACGAGTTTGGTCTTTACCTGACCACAACCCACTCTCCTACACCTGTCTGTTGACCTCACAGAAGAGGCTTTATACCCGCCACCCCCCACCCCCGTGTTAACATCCACCCACAACGCCACACCTGCCACCCCTCACCCTACCATCACTTCTATACGTCACCACACCTTACACGTCACATCCCACACACTTGACCATCCACAGAAGCCCACGCACACACAAGTGTCACCATTACAGTAATCAGCGAGGGGTGCATGTGTCTCGGTAGTGAATTTAAAGAAAAAAGTATCGTGTTAACGATTTTCTTTCTCATATATATATAGAGGGAGCACACAGGTCCACTCCCAGACTCGTTTGTTAAATCTCGATAAAAAACTAAAACAATATAGTCAAGGTCGACACCATCTCGACTTTTAAGAAGTTTTTCAGAATTATATATATATAATATATATATATATATATATATATATATATATATATATATATATATATATATATATATATATATATATATATATATATATATATATATATATATATATATAATATTGATATAGCATTATTATTAGAGTTTCAAGATTCAGTGTGGTTGAAATAAGACTTTAGTCTTATGTGTAAACACTGGTTGAAAAATCAACTACATTTGGACAGAGTAAGCCATCTCTCTCTCTCCCTAATCTGTGGTACCTGACGAAGCTCCATAAAAACAAAAATGATCAATACATGGCTTACTCTGTCCATATTTCCTTCATTCCCATCCAGCGTTTCCTCAGCCTGAAGTGTAACTATCACTCTCAATCTTCAAGAGAGTATTTAGCGAGAACAAGAGTGCACTATAGAATACAAGAGATGAAGCCTAATAACATAATCTAAATGCCTAACAATGAATAACACCTACCAAAGAACTTTATAAGTTACATTATGACTAGTACGCATTCCTAGTTTTCCAGACATTGATCGTGATGCTGGAACTTATAAAAGTTATTGTTTATCCTAGAGCAAAAGACGTAAAAAAAAAAATAGCAAAATTATAAACAGAAGAAATATAAATGCTATTTGAAATTTAATTTTTTTCGTATTTATATCTGCATCTTGGCTTGATATTTAAGTCTGTTGAACAAGTTCTTTCATATTTTGAGTTTTGAGTCATCACTGCCCTCCTCTAGCTCAGGTTTTTGTGATTTTCTTGAATTTAATGTGTAGCTGTATCTTAGCTTCCTGATGAAGTAAGATAGTGTGACTGTTACAGTAAGAGTGATTATCCTATCTTATCCTAGGAGTTGCCATACTTCCGTTCATTTTGAAACCCAGCTTTGGTGAAGGTATACCATCACCCTCATAATGCTACTCACAAATGTCGACTAGCACTCGGGTACCTATCCACTGCTAGGTGAATAGGTACTCGCATGTACGCTCGACTGGCCCGGGAATCAAACCCTGGCTCTTTGGATTGCGAGTCATACGCTGTACCGTTACTTAGAGGAAAGAGACAGCGTGTATATTCGACGGCGATACACGTAATAATTAGGTCTTGGTACAGAGTCGTTACAGTCGTGTATATTATAAGGCAGGTATGTACACTAAGGTCTCTCAGGGCAGTGCTTCACCAGCAGACCGAGGTAAACCTCTCTACTAATCACCTTCCCAGGTAACTACCCAACACTCTTATTAAACCCTGTAAACGTCCCTTCAACTTTAGCACAACTAACAGTTTTAGTCAACACGAAGGTAAGATTTTTTTTTCCTATCTAGATTTTTTTTTTTTTTTAGCCGCCGCAGCGGCTAGCTGGGCACCCCATGTACATCCCATGGACGGTAGAACAGCATATGGATACAAAAGACTCCCTAGAAATGCATGAATAGATTTTTTTAACCACACCGTCTATCTTTCATCAAGGTAAGGAGGTCCAAAGAATGAAACACATTTACCATCATTCGTTCTATACCTTTCTCGTCAACAGCTGTGTGAATATCATAGATAATAATGACCCTCTGAGCCATAACATCTCGTTCGTCCCTCAGAGTGCAGGCACTCTACTGCTAACCTCCAGGACTCGAGCTGTATACATGTGTATATTTCAATTTAGCACCATAAAATCTAATGCGTCTAATATGCCAGATTAGTCAAACTAGACAGACTATTCAAGATTTTTACAAAAACCTTACATGATGCACAGACAATTATATTCCGGGGAACAGCATGGTATACAGAATTGTAAGCTGAACCAAAATTAACTTAGAAACTGACCTGGCCGTGTTAAAGTTAAATTATACTATAATTTTTACATTAACTTAAATCAAACAAAAAATCTTGAAACGTATAAGAGAAAATTTTAAATGAGTTCTTGATGATTGACCAGTTTTACCTATTCGGCACGACATACATATTCACTTCATAGAAAACACAAGCTTAACAAATAATTTGGAATAGACGAAACGTCGTAAACATTAATTCTGCATGTAAATGTCTGACTTGACTCGCATGAGAGGTTCACTATCATTTAATTTCATTAATACCGGTGATCCTCACTCTCTGAAATATCAGTCACATTATACAGGTTTTAAAATTTTAGTTTTGGTAGCCTCGGTAACTTATATCTGAAGTGATTTTTGCATTACGCAAATTTTGGACTTTCTTTCATTCTCTCTTTCTCTCAGATATGTGAAAAAAGTGAAAGCAATAACGTGAAATATACTCCAGCTATCCAAAGAATCTTTGAGACTTTCAAATCAACCTGAGAACAATGCAATCTTTTCTGTTGAGTGCACTGTCCAGGGAGCTAGAGCCATCCTGCCATTCCTCGGATCAAGCATTGGTACCTCCTCTTCCCCAGGTCCTGTGTGATCACCCCCCCCCCTCCTCCCATAGGGGTTTATCATTTTCCACATGTGTGATCCTCCTCCCCGGGGCGTGTATATACGGCGTCTGAGAAGCAGGTTCAACACTAACGTGTGTTCCTGAGCCTCGCTCTACCTTCACTGCTGATCAGTTGCTTCACCTCTGTGTAGACAGTCAACTTGTGTTAATTTGTCCTTTGTCTTTCATATTTGTCCTTTCTTTGTCCTTTGTCTTTCATTATTATCCTTTCTTTGTCCTTTGTCTTTCATTATTGTCCTTTCTTTGTCCTTTGTCTTTCATTATTGTCATTTCTTTGTCCTTTGTCTTTCATTATTGTCCTTTCTTTGTCCTTTGTCTTTCATTATTGTCCTTTCTTTGTCCTTTGTTTTTCATTATTGTCCTTTCTTTGTCCTTTGCCTTTCATTATTGTCCTTTCTTTGTCCTTTGTCTTTCATTATTGTCCTTTCTTTGTCCTTTGTCTTTGTCTTGTGCTGTCTGTGCCTTTTCTCTCTCACCTACACTTTTTATCCAGATTTTCTTCTACTGCATTTTTTTTTTATTATTTTCTCCTTGCCTCTCTCCTTTCTCCTTGTTTCTCTTATCTGTCCTTCCTCTTACTCGTACTCTTCCTTATTTCAGACTTAATAAAAAAAACTTCATACAACGAAATGAACAGAGATTAAGATTGTATTTTAACTTCTGATCAATTATCCGTCATGTCTTGAGTAAAGAAAATTATATTTCGATAATTCATCAGAGTTAATTCGTTCCTTAAATTTTACGTTAAATTTGTAAAGCTTTCTCATTAAATATTTCAGCCACGTAAAGAAATGCTGAAAGAATAGATAGAAGCGAGTTAGTAACCGATACAGTGAAAAGATACTCCGAGACAAGAGGTGCAACCTACATGTGAGGATTTTTTTTTTTTTTTTAACAATTGTGGATCACTGGCATGGGCTGCCCTACTAAAGCTGTTAGCGCAGAAATACTACATTAATTAAAGACCCAGTGAGCTAGAGTTTTGCAAATATGAGGTACTTCGATGTTTGCCAAACTGTGTACAGCATCTATCGTACAGGATTGAAATCAACGAAATCCTCTGCCTTCCATCACAACGCGTCATCCTGAGCATTATGGTAGTAGTAACAGCAACGGCAGTAAAAATCAAACTCTATTGCAGTTATATAGACAGAATTGGTCATGAAGGGAACCGCTGGGGAGTTGACCCCGTAACACCTTCCAAGTATACTTAAATACAGGTATACTATAGCTAATCGTTTTTGGCAAATATGGACAGTGGGATCTGCTGCTGTCGTGTGTATACTCCATCCTTCCGTCCATCCTATCCTCCCTCTGTCCATCCCAAATGTTACAAAAATTACTAAGAAATCCAGCGAAGACTTCGAGCACTTAAAGATGGTCTTCTTGCCGTCTTACAAGACGGTGCCATCTGGTTTCTCTTGACACTCGCGTGGTTTACGACGGTCAAGATGAGGAATTTGGCAGCAGTTAGTGCCTAGGAACGAACCTGGGAGCAAAACAGACATTTAGAGCCCACTTAACGTTGTATTTATGGCCCTGAGGCCGGTGGCCCGAGAGGCTCTATACGAAATTCAGACTTTGGCTGCCTGACATGTGTGTGTGTTGCTGTTACCACCACCACTTCCTGATGATATCCAGCAGCAGTGTGTCGAGGGACGGGTGGTGGGGGGGGGTATTATCCTGGGCTACACATGTTGACCAATAGCTGGCCACGTGCATTGCAGTGGCTCACTGAGACGCCACTTCCCGTGTGCGATATTGGTAAAGGCATTGTAAGCGAGATGAGTCTCGTCTTTCACAGCCTCCAGTCACCTCGTACAGATGATGCAATAAAGGCAGAGAAATTTTCAGTTACTCCATATATTATCTGCCGCCTAGTTTGCCTCGTGTCAAAATATAAGAGTATGTGAAAAGGTCTGCACCGAAAAAAATAGCAATTTCTGGTTGCTAGAAATCTAAAGCCATGGGAACAATGCACAAGTTTTTCGCGATAAAGCAACTAGATAGTATTTCTTCATAGCAAAAAAAAGTATTAGTAAGAAAAGTCCCGTGAACTTCGTGTTGTTGGTTTGTCTTACCATGGACGGCGCAGTTCGTCTCTCAGTATTACACAGCGAACCTGAATAAGCTGGAAAAAATGCACAGATTGTAAGAACACAGTGGTTAAGCAGTCGAGTTGTTGGATAAGTGGAACAAATTATCAAATAGCGTCACTGAAACATAAATTTTGGGAAGATTTAAAAATAAATTTTAGTGGACTACCCCCAATAGTCCACTATTCTTAAATCTATATAAGTGGTGATAGTCGGATGTGAGTGTGACCCGCAGCATGGTACAGTAAGCCTTCTACAGTGCTCCTCTACATCCTCACATCTGTCAGACACTGCAACATCATGGAATCTTGGTACAAAGACTTCAACGCTTGCCCAAACCTTTGGACGATGACCTACTTACATTAGTGGCAGGTCCCACTAAGATCCCGCCTCCTCCTGCTTCAACTCATCTCACCGCAGTATATAAGCCACCTCTCTGGCCCTATGCTGCACTTACTACAAGAGTGATGGACTGAACACATCGAATCCAGGTTCAGGGACTGATTACCTCATACTTCTACTCTCCTTACCCATTTCTACTTTGTATTGGACTGATGAAGCCACTGTGTGGCGAAACGTTTCTTCAATAAAGATTCCCATGTGTTGTATAAGTGTCTCAATTCTTCATTCTTGTCATTCTCTGGGTATTATGCACGAGTGCTGGTAAAAGTTGTTGACAGTATGTCAGGTAAACGTCCTCAAGACGGTTTCGTTCTCCAGAAATTTTATCAGTATGAGTCTCAAAGATTTACTCAATGTGGATCAGTAGACCGTCTTCAGTGCCCCTCAGTATTTCCTTAAATTCTTGTATTCACACCTGTGTTCCTGTCCCCTACCTGTATACTGTGAGCAAGACAGCGAGTCATAGTGAAGCCTTCATTGCGACTTTTCACCCATGACTGGACTTTATTAAGTATACAATAACACGTACACACGGTGTAATAAGACATCTATATATTGTGCTACCACTAGATATGTGCTATCAAACTCAAACGTTTGCCGCTGCTCGGGCGAAACGTTGAGGCATAGTTACCAATTTCTGCCTGTGCCTCTATCAGCTGCAATTTGACGGTATTCTCATATGGAGATTAATGGTATAAAATACCCACACGATGTAAAAAATACACTAATGCAGTATAGAGCGATCCTTTGAGTTTCGCCCACACAGTGGACTTGATAAAGCCCACTGTGAAGGCGAAACGTTGTCAGTAAAGGATCTCATTGCACTGCATTTGACTATGTTTTTAATTCCCATACTATCTACTGTTACACTCTTCGAGTGTCCTTGTACCTAATATCTGGGAGATTGAGACACAGGTATACCTCATCGATTCCTCGGTATTATATACCACTGTCATGACTAACATCTGCGTATTACGAGTGAAATTTTCTTTGTTTTTGTTGAGTTTAGGTCCACTTGTGTATTGGTCATCTTCCTCACAGTCGCATACAAGAAGTACTTTGAACAGTATGTATCGTGAGAGTCCAGGCCAGTGTTCCATACAGCCAGGAGACAACCACATTGATATATAGCGACAGGTAACGTAACCTCATCCTCTAGTATTTCCAGGTTGAAGTGTGTATTCCAAGAAGGCAACAGGATTTGTTTAATCTCTCTTGTATCAACAGGCTTTCTCTTGCAAAACCTTGTCTTCACTCGGCTACAAACCGGAGTAATCCCCACAAAAATTCAACTGTTACAAACAGTAAATTCTCTAACCCATCATTTCTCCCTCCCTACTCCTCCTTCCCTTCCTCCTTCCCATCATCCCTCAGCACATATGGCTCCCTGATCCTCGGCTCTAGTGCTTCCGATCCAGCTGCTGTAAATTCAACATAGTTTGGCTTTGCCTCGGAGATAGCATCAAAGAGATAGTCTGCCCTGGCTTAGCCTTTTGGTACTTCCTGTGTGTGTACAGTGAGCCAGGTAATACTGCGACACTGATACTGTGACTAGTGTTGTGTTTATATTGTGTTGAGGTGTTAGAAACTGACATGAAATTCAAACTGGAACATTTCATTGGAGATCTTTCGATCCTGGCTACTCTAAATGTCCATACGTTTGGAGTGACTACAACCCCTAGTGCCGACATGTCTAATAAAAATGGGTTAGTGTTTACATTTTCTTCTTTTCACTTCGCCGGTATTGCATGCCATTTTCACGAACGTGTTGATACTGTGAGACCCACGAGTTGGTGTGAGCAGTGGTGTGCCGATGCACTCAAGAACGAGACACCGGTGTTGCAAGTAATGCAACAATGAACACTGCGGATGTCACCTTGAGTCCCTGGAGGTATATCTGTCGCAGGATCCAAGATGACGAGAAGCTAAGGTGGATGAACAAAATACAGATGTTTAAGCCAATACTTTATATTCGCAACTACTACAAAATTTAGAGAGGAAAAATTAGACTACGTTTCGGTCCATCCTGGACCATTATCAGACCGCGAGTGTGAAAGAAGATAGAAGACCTTTCAGATAAAGAAATGAAAAAAGTTAGGTAGAGTTACGCGTTTTCTGAAGAGCAGAACATTTGAAAATATTCTTTCAAATTGATGTTGACTCATTTTTTTTTTTTTAAATTTCAACGAGAATATGAGGCAAGATGTAAAAATTAGTTGATGTGCCAATTAGAATGTGAAATAGAAATGACAAATTACGGGACTCTGAAACTTGTCATATATATACAATGTATAATGTAATTATATATATATATATATATATATATATATATATATATATATATATATATATATATATATATATATATATATATATCTATATCTATATATATATGACAAGTTGAGCGTGCCACTGAGGCTGCTACACACAAACAAAAAAATCTGGACTAAGGAGCTTGCCTGAAGACCGGAAATCAGTTAACTTTGCCACATTGTTCAATTTCGTTAAAAAAGAAGCCATGAGAAAACTACTGATCAGTCAGCATAACAGCCCATACCTATACTTCATGAAGGGAGCTATGAAACTGGGAAGAAGTTCTTAATCCGAGAAATTTCAACTCTCTTTCCCCCCTTCCCTCTTATTAAACCTGATTACCTCCCAGTCTCTAGGACCTCAGTGAATATAATAATAATGTTATTATTAGTTCTGTATTTGGAAGACTCGCTATAACTGAGTTAAGGATTGATTCCAGCACTCTAGACCACACCCGCAGAGTGACATTAATGTTGAACATATAACGAAAATCTTCCAGGATGTAAGTGATCTCACAAGGAGAGGCTGAGGGTTACACACCACTGGCATCTCTCCAAGATGCTAGTTCCCACAACACACGCATTTATTTTAGTAAAAAAAATGTATAATGCAAGTAATATATACCATGACTGACAGCGTAAATTACGGTTTTAGTGCTATATACACCAAGTGCTGCATACTTTTCATTTTCCACACGTTGGATAGCATCTTCAAGATCATTATCTTGCCACATACAAGAGGCAGATACGGTACCTCCAGCTTCTCAAGACAGAGATGGGTAGTGCTATAGGTTCAAACCTGTGAACTCCAGCTAGCGTGGAGAATGCGTCTGGATCCGGCTTATGGATGCGCTATATCCGTAAGGGGTTAGACCGCGCCAAGAGAGCAAACTAATTCCTTCTCCTGAGTATCAAGGCACCTCTCTTCTCTCTCATCCTCTTCCGTGAAGAGCCAAAACAGCAGCAGCAACCCAGGAGATCAGATGAAGGACCCCTTCATAGCTTGGCCAGGAAGCTGGAGATGTGGCAAGACATGGAAAATTAACGATTCCAGGTATACGTTTTACTGATTATTGAGGTACATGAAGGATACAATGTTTATATTATGAGTCTATTTATATATTAAGCATTTACCTGTCAATAACATCACGTCACTATCGACATTACGTTAATACCATCACATTTAGTGATATACTCATTTTCTATATCCCTGACAACGTCTTTAATCAAGAGTTCATTTCGCTTCAGCTTAGACAGTTTGGAGGCAGAATTTTCATTGTGTCTTAACTGACTGCATTATCAAGGAACGCGGGAGCAAAATGCTCCTTCTTGATTTACACACACACACACACACACACACACACACACACACACACACACACACACACTGCTGCTGCTGCTGCTACAAGTTTTTATACTATTAGATCTCTGATAGGAAATGGAATGGCAGGATGTATATTCATAAAGCCTGAAGAGAAAAATGTTACATTATCTTAATGGCTGGACTCGAGGAAAAAAACATTTGGTCATGAAGGCGGGGAAGAGGAAGTTTGTAAAGTCAAGAAGCCTCGGAATATTCTTACAGTGAAACAAAAGAAATGTTTATTGTCGAGCCTTGGAAGTGCATCCAGGAGCAGTGAAACACGCCACTCCTGTCGGCGGTGCTCCCGTGTCCCTATCCTGCGGAGAGGAAAATGCGACAGGCAGCCAAGCCGTTGGACAGGAAAGCCGCCCAGATGACATGGTACGTTTCCAAGCGGCCGTGACACGGGCAAGAGTCCCATTCTGGACATGTTACACACCGTTCTTGTCAGCCCCTCCCCACCCCCTCAGAGGGCTCTTGACGTCAGCCCCCTCCCTCCCTTGGGGCTCCTGACGTCACCCCACCCCCTCAGGCCCTCCTCACTCAAGTAATATTCTCCGAAAAAGATGTGTAAAAAGGAGCTGCCAATGTTGTGTTTGAAATTAGTGGAGCGTTCAAGTAATGTTTTGAGTAAGGCAGAATAGGCTTTGTTTACGTTTCTCATTTGGCTGTTGCTCTGCCGTTTTCCCAGACAACGTATCAGCTGAGCGTGGTGTTAAGGGGGCGAATATTCCTAGAATATACAACAGGAGCTATGCGAAAGGCCTATAAGCTACTGCTAGGCAGATCTTCATTTTCGTCCACTTTATCAAAATCTTTTGCTAAGACAGACAGATGGGTATGACTTAAAATCCTTAAACAGTAATGATCTGTGTATTATTGTGTGCTCGGTGAGTGGTTTTCATTTCCAGTTTCAAAATGTTACTTCCTGTCCTCGTAAGGAAGCATAATTTCCAGAGGTCAATTCTTGATCAAGTAGTCTGTGGTGGCAACGTTCTACTGCATGAAGCCAGCACCATAGCCTAAATAATCTTGCCATCAACCAGAGTGTCAGGTCTGGAATAACCACCTTGCAGGTTTAACTCAGGCAGCCTACCCCTCAAGGAAGGTTCCTTGATGCTGGTGAGGGGCTCTTGATCTAGGGAACTGGATCTGTGCTCCAGTTCCCTGAATTAAGCCTGAATACCTTCCATCCCTCCCCCAAGCACTGTATAATCCTATGGGTTTAGTGCTTCCCCCTTGATTATAATAATAATGTCAGGCAGCCTACAGAAGACTGGTCTCAAACACAGCCTAACTCTGTGGAATACAGCCGCTGACAGGCTGTCTTGATGCAAGACAATCTACGGTAGATGGAAATTTTTCTCAAGATCTTTCACACATTTCTGTGCGTCATCAGGAGCTATGCAATGTTGCAAGAGCAACACGTGGAATAAGAGGAACTTTTCTCAGAGTAAGATAGCGGTTTCTGAGAGGAATTGGCTGGCGTCACCATGCTACCTTACACTGAGAAAACTTCCTCTCATTCCACCTGTTGCTACTCTTACAACATTGCTTAGCACGGAGACGTGTGATTTTTGAGCTGAAACCATACCACAGCTGGGGATAGAACCCGCGATCAGAGTCATAAAACTCCAGACCGACGCGCTAGCCACTGACTAGCTCGTCGGTCTGGAGTTTCATGACTGAGCTGAAGACATCCATAGCTTGTCTTGCATAACTCTACGTATGTCACACCCCCACATTAACCCAACGTTGACCACGCCCCACCCAGTGTCCTTAACACGCATTTGGAAAACAGATAAACGCCAGTGAACAAAAAAAAGTTGGTCACCTTTATTGCTGTGATCGTCTCCCAGTCATGGCGACCAGAGATTAGAAGCTGTGGCCTTGCGTCGAAAAACTTGTTTGCTTGTATATTCGCAGTACTCGGAAGAAACTTACTGATTGCTAGCGCAATAAACTCTCACACTGAGGTCCGTGGTTCGATCCCAAGTACGGGTGGAAACATTAGGATGTGTCCTTAAGCCATCTGCTGTCCATTTTCATTTGTCAGTAAAACAAGCACCGGGTGTGGGTCGCATCCTGGGGACAAAATTGACGTAATTTGTCATTGATATCAGCAAGGCCTGTATACATTGTACATATAGAAACAGTTTTGCAGTTCACCATTAATTCTCAAATATTTAATGGAAATGAGACTAATACCAAATAGCGGCTTGATACTGATTGGTATGTAAATTTATTCAGGTATACACAAATACAGTTACAAAGATTATTATACAAAGCATACATGTGTGTAAATCACTTAGGACAACCCTAAAAAAGTCAGTGACTTATTTCCACTGGGGCCCATTGGGGGGATCACCTTCGCTTGGATATGATTCGAGCCGCCAGTATCACTTACCAGTGTGGCAGTCATTGTTGAAATACTCGTGGGGCCTGCCATACCTGCTCTTAAAACTGTGTGTGAAATCTGCCGCCAACGCTATCTTCCTGTGAATGTATTCATCTTCGTATTTCCTTATGCGCCTCTTTGGTTATCCATTTTACTCTCAGTTAAGCTAACCGTATTTACAAATTCCATAAATTTGTAAACAAAAGCATTAGCGACATAATTGATCCATACGTCGTCCTATCGACAACAGTGAAGATAAGATACACATTGCTAAACAAGATCTTATACGACCAACGTTTCGTCTGCACAGAGCGAAACGTTTTCTCACTAAGTTTATCCTGCCCTAACTCAAGAAATCGTAATGACACGATTACAGTCATACCACGGGCGGAGTTAGAACCCACGATCAGAGAGTCTTTAAACTCCAGACCGACGCGTCAGCCAGTGGCTAACGCGTCGGTCTGGAGTTTTATGACTCTGATCGCGGGTTCTAACCCCACCCGTGGTATGGTTTATCCTGCCCTCTCAGTATCCTTCATCATGCGACCTCGTCTAACATTTTCCAAGTTACCAGCTACATCTTAAGCACTTTCACCAGTGATTAAGATATTACGTTGGTGTATCACCAGCCTAGGTATAATAAACTGAAATAAAAATGTTAACTACCAAAAAAAATATCAATAATAGCGCCTTGGAGCTCAAAGGAATGGAACCATGATGGTGCACATTTCTGGCGAGAGATGCAAATAAAAACTCGCTCCTTGTATTACGTCGGTCATGGTGATAAGTGAACGCTACAGCACAAGTCGCGGAACGAATCTTGTTAGGACAGCGTTTCGCACATGTCATGCGGAGGTTAACACTCGTCTGTGCATCCAGAAGTATAAGTGTAACATCTGCATGACTTTACACAGAGTGAAACTATGTCCTGACAGATCACTGTCTGTCTACATACTTGTCAGAAATGCTCAATTTCACCCCTTGCGAGATGGTTTTTCGGCAACTAACCCATAGTTTCAAGAATAATTTTTAGACAATGTTTCGATCCGCCTAGACTCAGTATCAAGCATAGATTGACTTGATAACGTTCTAAGATAAGCCGAAACATCGTTTAAAGTTTCCTCTTCAACCGGCAGATTAGCGAAGAAAACACGAATTGCAACAAGCTTTCACCAGGACAACGTTTTGCCCCGTGTAGAGCTTTATCCAGCCATTATATAATAAAGCTCTGCGGAGGAACAAGCTTTTTACCGGGGCAGCGTTTTGCCCATCGTGTGATGCAGTTCTGTAGAGGAACGATGTCATTTCCACATTAACATCTACGACGATCCTTCGTTGTATCCATTGTCTTCAGCGCACCACTTGGCTCCAGATTGTGGAATTGTTAATTGTTCCAGCCAAGGTACTGTAACTTTTATTCTCGTTTATATTACCTGGATTATTACACCCGGATGATAATGCTGCGCGGGTTAAGGTGATTGGGTGGTTTTTACTGTTTTTTTTTTTTTTACCTCGTCTTTCATTATGGTTTAAGAATCAAGACTGTATTAAAGGAATCGTTGTAAATGTTTAGCGTGTCTCAGAGATCGTGTCTCGAACTTGTTTTGTTACCGTATTAAAATGTTGTAATTGTTTATGCTTGTTTCGTGTTTGTTTTGCACTCTGTACCTTTTCCATACCTTGAGACGTATGATAGGTTACTGTTAGTACGTCAGTATGAGATGTTAATGTACAGTATGATAAGAGAATGCTGTTAACCTGTGTTATGTTAGAGTAAATAAAGGGAAAATATGCAACGTGTGTGGGTGTGGGTGCGCGCTTGTGCAGGGATCAAGTCTCACCTCTTGGCTGTGTCCCATGACTGGCCTTTACTACATTCATTTTTTTCCGTAGCCTTACGAGTCCCATCATACCTGTTCCTAAAGCAGTGTATAGCGTTTGTCTCCATCACTTTTTCCTCCAGGTCATTAAACTTTCTGACCATTATGAGGTTGAAATATTAACACCACAATGACTCGTCTTTATTTAAATTGTAATTGTATATGTTTGTGTCTGTTTCCTCTGTCTTGCAGTTTGTCACACATAATTATGTAAAGGATTTTCTTCAGGTCGTTGACAGGTTATAAACCCAGAATAAAACAAGCCAAATAATGTGACTTATTGCCTATGGAGTCCTTCGGGTCTTTCCTGGGATGGGAAATAAGTCACTTTGACTATTTTGAGTTATCTTAGGTAATTTTCACTATATATGACAATTGTAATTTTCACGATATATGACAATTGTAATTTGCACTATTTATGACAATTGTAATTTTCACTATATATGACAATTGTACTTATGTGTACCTGTTCCTAAATAAACTTCCCCACAACAGTCGACTGGCTTAGGATTACTTATTTACTGTTAGATGAACGGGACCAACAGATGTAAGGAAATTTGTCCATACGTCTCTTACTGTTCTAAGTCGAACCTAGGTTCTTTGGGTTGTGAGCCGAGCTGTCTGTCCTCTGAGATACGTATTTCATTTATTTATTCTCTTAGAGCAAATAGAAAATGAAAAAGAAACATTGTGGACACCGATGGCAGAGTCAGTCATATTTAGATGACAGTTCCCGGTCGCAGATTTTCAAAACACACAACCAATGGACTGTCAGTCATTGGCGTCGAGGGATGTGTAGAGGGTCACCGACGGGATGTTCTTCGAGGTGCCGGAGGCAGCTCTGACAGTGAGTAAATATCTCTGACGGCAACTTGGGCGAACATTTCTCAGAGCGGTGGTGTCCTTGTATATTTACCTTTGCAAACTAGTGTTTGCTTCTTGACTTGCTTTAGGATTTGCCTGTGGTTATTTTGCCCTGGCTTGTGTAAGTTTCGTGATGAAATGTAAGAACTAGGATACCATGTCAACATGTTTATTTACATTAGTCTTCCTGTTTATTTCAGTGTAGGAGGATAAATTGTTACAAGGGGGAAGCGAAGCTCCTTTCTATGGCTGGTGCTAATTGTATAATTTGTAATTTATGTTTGTATGGGACCGTAATTGAAAGATTTGAAAATTCAGTTCTTTACTGTTCATTTTTTTTCCACTTCTTGCGAGGCCTTGTATGACTTTTAATCCCACTTACACAAATGCATGTGAAATATAGGGTTAAGATATAGGCAGAGATAAATAGATGGATTGATGGTGCATAGAACTGTATTCGGCTTGAATTTTTTCTCTAGGGCGTCGGTCTTCAGTTTTATGACTCTGATCGCGGGTTCTATCCCCATCTGTGGTATGGTTTGAATTCATTCCTTTGCACGACTGAGGCGAGAGAATGTGTCGTTTTCTGCGTTCTCACCCGCTGTGCGAGTGAAAGCTAGAATATGGGTGGGACACACAGGCTACACGACAGTATCGTTATGACACTATCGTTGTGACACCCAGGCGGGACGACATCCTTGCCTTGTCGCCTTAGTCGTGTGTTCTCGTAAAATTCAGCTTTACGGCCACCAGAGCTATTTTGTTACGACCACCTTCCTCCTCCTCCACCTTCCTCACACTCGCCTTACTTTCTCACCTTCCTCTACATTTCTTTTCCACTCAAATTACCTTTTTCTCTACCTTCTTTCCAAGTGCATCTTTCTTGAGAGATGTACTTGATATACATTTTGCTTGTGTGTTGTTGCATCAACTTGGACCTGCTTCGCATGGGCCAGTAGGCCCATGCTGTAGTGTTCCTATTTATGTTCTTAAAGTGGAATGAGTACAAGTCATTGACAGGACATTACCCACAAGGAGGCAAAAAAAAAAAAGAAAGTTTGCATATTTCGATTAGTAACAGAGACCTTCGTCAGCAGATCTCCACATGTTGATCAAGACCTTGATCAGATCTCGTAAAAAAAAAAAAACTCCATGGGTTATATCCTCCTAGAGAGTATCTGTATACAGCCTTATCTTTGCTATCAATTTCTCCCTTTCCCCTCTATTTATCTTCGAGAGAGAGAGAGAGAGAGAGACGCATTCCTGCCCGGGAGCATCTCCGGTACTAGGCGTGGGATGCTCTCGTTACATCTCTCATCTCAGGAGATGAGAACCTCAAGTGGGACAGCCCAGCTACATGCTCTCTAGTATAGAAAACGATAAGAAGCAATTATCAGAAGACAATTATCAGGGCCCATTTATGAGGAGCGGAGGTCTTCGCAGTCTCTTAATTCCGCTTCGATCTCCACAAAATAAATGCAGAACAACCACTGTGAAAAAATAGTGAAATTCAAAGTGCTTTCGTGATTTCTCACATTATCAAAGAACTATAAAAATAAAGGATTAACAGGAAGGCATATATGGACGAAACTACACCTCGCTGCCAACCCCCAACACCTGGCTTTTTAATCATAAAAAGTCAGGTGATATCAACTGCTTAATGTGATCTTATTGCTCGCCCGTACACACACACACACACACACACACACACACACACACACACACACACACACACACACACACACACACACACACTACAGTGGATCAGGAAATACTTGTCAGGAAGACAGCAGCGAGTCATGGTACGTGGCGAGGTGTCAGAGTGGGCACCTGTGAACAGCGGGGTCCCACAGGGGTCAGTCCTAGGACCAGTGCTGTTTCTGGTATTTGTGAACGACATGACGGAAGGAATAGACTTTGAGGTGTCCCTGTTTGCAGATGACGTGAAGTTGATGAGAAGAATTCACTCGATCGAAGACCAGCCAGAACTACAAAGGGATCTGGACAGGCTGCAGACCTGGTCCAGTAATTGGCTCCTGGAGTTCAATCCCACCAAGTGCAAAGTCATGAAGATTGGGGAAGGGCAAAGAAGACAGCAGACAGAGTACAGTCTAGGGGGCCAGAGACTACAGACCTCACTCAAGGATAAAGATCTTGGGGTGAGTATAACACCAGGCACATCTCCTGAAGAGCACATCAACCAAATAACGGCTGCAGCATTCCCACATCTTAATAAGGAATCGTTCAGGACCCTGTACACCGTGTACGTTAGGCCCATATTGGAGTATGCGGCACCAGTTTGGAACCCACACCTAGCCAAGCACGTAAAGAAACTAGAGAAAGTGCAAAGGTTTGCAACAAGACTAGTCCCAGAGCTAAGACGTATGTCCTACGAGGAGAGGTTAAGGGAAATCAACCTGACGACACTGGAGGACAGGAGAGATAGGCGGGACATGATAACTACATACAAAATACTGAGAGGAATTGACAAGGTGGACAAAGACAGGATGTTCCAGAGGTTGGACACAGTAACAAGGGGACACAGTTGGAAGTTGAAGACACAGATGAATCACAGGGATGTTAGGAAGTATTTCTTCAGCCACTATTTCAGTAAGTGAAATAGTTTGGGAAGCGGAGTGGAGGCAGGATCCATACATTGCTTTAAGCAGAGGTATGATAAAGCTCACGGCTCAGGGAGAGTGACCTAGTAGCGATCAGTGAAGAGGCGGAGCCAGGAGCTCGGACTCGACCCCTGCAACCTCAACTAGGTGAGTACACACACACACACACACACACACACACACACACACACACACACACACATTATATAACATATATATAAACCCAGTCGTGATTATTAATGAAATAAGTGGAGATAACGTTCAAGAATCGTGCGAGATTTCTAAGCGGACACTGCTTGTAAGTCCTCGGTTATCCTGCTCGCTCGTAAAGTTGTTTTAACGACCGTAAAGGGCGGAGATCATTTTCACTTAAGCTTATCGTCACGTCATTTATGCGTTCAAAATATACGTTTGCATGTGTTAGACTCCAGCATGTGTGGAAGAGATGTGTGACTTTGTAAACGGTCGAAGTCAGACCGAAACGTTACTGTAAAGGTTATTTGTTCATTGTTCCAGTCACGGTATTGTGACTTTTTTATTATTTAATGATAGGAAAGGTAATATATACTAAGTCTGGTGTGTATTCGCCTTTTTGTATTATACAGTGCTGTATAGCCCTTGTGGCTTAGCGCTTCTTTTTGATTATAATAATAATGTATTATACAGTAGGTGTCTAATCTTTGCTCCTGCCTTTCCTCTCAGATGGATTTTACCAGGTTTTCTCCCTCGTAGATTCGTGAATCCTAAGTATTCTTAAATCTTCTTAGAGACACAGAGGAGCAAGCACGAGTCTTGGCTGGGTCAGTCACACGAGCGAGTCCACCAGTAGTCCTGATATTCCAAATTCAGGTGCATATTTCCTTGAATCTTTCCTCGTTTCTAAAAAGGAAAAATATATATCATTCAATATTCAAAATGCGTCCCTAATTTAACGAGGCTCAATACTAGCGGTGAAATTAGAAAATACGTAAATTTAAATAGAAAATATCAATAGTGACGTTGTCTCCCTTATGTGGAAGCGAGGGGACTCCTAACTTCAATTCCCGTGACTTTCAGACTAGTGATTCCTTTAGAGGACATTGATTAAAGAGAGCACTGGAGTGATTGTGGAGCTCACCAACACAAAAATCAAAGGGCTTCCTTTTTTTGTGCGTGTGCTTGTCGTGGCCCTTATATGTGTGCAAGCAGGCATGACTGCTCCCACATTGAGGGAGCGACCTCGCCTCAGTCATCAACAATACTGAAGGTACCACTCTTAGGCCCTTCCTTGATGCTCTTGATGCCTCCGCAGCCACTACCCCTTTCACTTTCCTCATTTTGCCCCCCTTTTCTTCTCCTAACCCCCTTTACCTCGCTTTCTTCTCTCCACTCCTGTCCTCCTCTTCACATTCTTCATCTCTCGGCTCTACTCTTTCCTCCTCCTCTCTGCTCCTTTTCTCCTCTTCATCCTTTTCTTACGTCTTCCATCGCTTCTTCTCTCCACAATCTTATCAGTAAAAGATGAAGAAAAAAGAATGGTATACAGAGTCTCTTTTAAGATCGTTTTTGCCCATGTGGAACTTTTTTCAAGTACTTCACCTAAGTCCCACAGTAGGCGAAACGTCCATCAATGAAAGGCTTCCATTGACTGCGTGTCATAAGAGTCGACCTTTCCTACACACACACACACAAGAATGTGCCACATCGGCGGAAATGCTGACATTTCCAAGGAAGGCGCCTTGAGGTTGTTGACAGGCCCTTGATCCGAGGAATTAAGAGCTTCCTTCACCTTTCTTGGGTCACAGTTGATTACGTCAGACTTCCTAGGCGTTGTTTGACCCTTGTGCAATGAGAGCTAAAGCGGTGCAACGTATTTTCTCGAACTCTAACAGCGCACTGCCGATCTTGACACAAACTCAACAAACTTGTAAAATAACGTAACCGGACACTGCACGTGTTCCCACAATGCAACTCTAATATAAAATAGAGTAGCAGAACTCTACTGGTATATCTGATTAATAAAAATGTAGCCAAGCTTGCAACAGGCAATTTTCCAATGGAGATTAAATCAACAAAATTCCACCATTATACACACTGCTGTCAAGACACGATCGTCATCAGCTTAGTAGACCGTATTGTCCTCAGAAAATAAAAATTCTTTGCCAAGCGTAGGCAACTGTGGGTGGGATAAATATTTGACTGCAGTAGTAGGATGTGAGATAGTCTAATTACCCAGCAGAATGCAAATTTTATTGCTCAGATGTCGTCTTGGTAACCACATCCTGTTTACCGCGAAATATACGGTCTCCTTCCCTACATATATTGTGTAAACGCTTAAATATGCTTAATATATAGTGTAGCAGAGGGCAAAATTAAAGCTCTGGTTCCCTAATTCTTACACCACATTGTCAAGGAACATAATCCTTTGACAATGCGAGAAGTCACGAAAGTGCTTGGAATTTCACTATTTTTTTTTTCACAGTGGTTGTTCTGCGCATATATATATATATATATATATATATATATATATATATATATATATATATATATATATATATTATACACATTAAAAGCCTATTAGTATAGGCGTCTGCAGACCAACTACCTAACTTTGATTAGTTTACTGGATATCACATTTTTGAAAGTTCTTCGATACTTCTTTAATGTTTTACTAATAAAAAAAAGTTAGAACAAAAAAAACTAAGGGATAATATCATACTTTTTTTCCTTTTGAAGAGCAAACTTGTTTAATTGACACACTTGAACGTGAGTAAACACGACGAAAAATCTGAATTTTCCTGCTATTGACTCGTGTTGAGTTGACGGGAAAAATGTCCAACTGGCTGAATATTTTTCTCCTCTGGTGCAAAAAAAAACTCCATTCAAAATCCACAAGCACTAAATGCACCTCAAACTGCCGCTGCGAAAGCTCTGCATATTGCAGGGCTCAAATATCTGTAATAATTTGTGGGTGCTCACCTGTCTTTTGTTGCAGGGGGTCGAGTCTCGTGTCTTGACCCCCGCCTCTTGATTTGCCACTTGCTGGGTTTGCTCCCTCTTGGCCACGTGGGTCTTGTCATACCTATTCTTCAAACTATGTATGGAGCCAACCTCTATTAAACCTCGTCAAGGCCATCCCACTTCCTGATCACCCTCAGGCTAAAGAAATATTACTTAACATTTCTGATTCGTCTATCTTCGAACTATGCCCTCGTGTACCTGCTTCCCTCCTCTCGAGCAGCCTGTTTCTATCTACCCTATCAAGTCATCTGAATAATTTATATGACGTTGACGTGCCTAATTATTTCGTTTATAATCTAATATCTTCAGATTCATTTCCTTCATCCTCTTCCTCATAGCTCCTTTAGCCCTGGGACTAGTTTTGTTGTATACCTCTACACTTTCTCCGGTTCTTTAATATCTTTTATCGGATGAGTGTTAAATGCTCGAGCTGAATATTTAAAGAT
>NC_091342.1:1973932-2121432 GCF_038502225.1 Cherax quadricarinatus | reverse complement strand
AGTGGATGAAGCTTGCATGGGGAGGGTGACTGTAGCAGTGGATGAAGCTTGCATGAGGAGGGTGACTGTAGCAGCGGATGAAGCTTGCATGGGGAGGGTGACTGTAGCAGCGGATGAAGCTTGCATGGGGAGGGTGACTGTAGCAGCGGATGAAGCTTGCATGGGGAGGGTGACTGTAGCAGTGGATGAAGCTTGCATGGGGAGGGTGACTGTAGCAGCGGATGAAGCTTGCATGGGGAGGGTGACTGTAGCAGCGGATGAAGCTTGCATGGGGAGGGTGACTGTAGCAGTGGATGAAGCTTGCATGGGGAGGGTGACTGTAGCAGTGGATGAAGCTTGCATGGGGAGGGTGACTGTAGCAGTGGATGAAGCTTGCATGGGGAGGGTGACTGTAGCAGTGGATGAAGCTTGCATGGGGAGGGTGACTGTAGCAGCGGATGAAGCTTGCATGGGGAGGGTGACTGTAGCAGTGGATGAAGCTTGCATGGGGAGGGTGACTGTAGCAGTGGATGAAGCTTGCATGAGGAGGG
Source organism: Cherax quadricarinatus (assembly GCF_038502225.1). Lineage (NCBI taxonomy): Eukaryota > Metazoa > Arthropoda > Malacostraca > Decapoda > Parastacidae > Cherax > Cherax quadricarinatus. Next base: position 2,120,902 of record NC_091342.1, on the reverse strand, counting down.
TGACTGTAGCAGCGGATGAAGCTTGCATGGGGAGGGTGACTGTAGCAGCGGATGAAGCTTGCATGGGGAGGGTGACTGTAGCAGCGGATGAAGCTTGCATGGGGAGGGTGACTGTAGCAGTGGATGAAGCTTGCATGGGGAGGGTGACTGTAGCAGCGGATGAAGCTTGCATGGGGAGGGTGACTGTAGCAGCGGATGAAGCTTGCATGGGGAGGGTGACTGTAGCAGTGGATGAAGCTTGCATGAGGAGGGTGACTGTAGCAGCAGATGAAGCTTGCATGGGGAGGGTGACTGTAGCAGCGGATGAAGCTTGCATGGGGAGGGTGACTGTAGCAGTGGATGAAGCTTGCATGGGGAGGGTGACTGTAGCAGCGGATGAAGCTTGCATGGGGAGGGTGACTGTAGCAGCGGATGAAGCTTGCATGGGGAGGGTGACTGTAGCAGCGGATGAAGCTTGCATGGGGAGGGTGACTGTAGCAGCGGATGAAGCTTGCATGGGGAGGGTGACTGTAGCAGTGGATGAAGCTTGCATGGGGAGGGTGACTGTAGCAGTGGATGAAGCTTGCATGGGGAGGGTGACTGTAGCAGTGGATGAAGCTTGCATGGGGAGGGTGACTGTAGCAGCGGATGAAGCTTGCATGGGGAGGGTGACTGTAGCAGCGGATGAAGCTTGCATGGGGAGGGTGACTGTAGCAGCGGATGAAGCTTGCATGGGGAGGGTGACTGTAGCAGTGGATGAAGCTTGCATGGGGAGGGTGACTGTAGCAGCGGATGAAGCTTGCATGGGGAGGGTGACTGTAGCAGCGGATGAAGCTTGCATGGGGAGGGTGACTGTAGCAGCGAATGAAGCTTGCATGGGGAGGGTGACTGTAGCAGCGGATGAAGCTTGCATGGGGAGGGTGACTGTAGCAGCGGATGAAGCTTGCATGGGGAGGGTGACTGTAGCAGTGGATGAAGCTTGCATGGGGAGGGTGACTGTAGCAGTGGATGAAGCTTGCATGGGGAGGGTGACTGTAGCAGTGGATGAAGCTTGCATGGGGAGGGTGACTGTAGCAGCGGATGAAGCTTGCATGGGGAGGGTGACTGTAGCAGCGGATGAAGCTTGCATGGGGAGGGTGACTGTAGCAGCGGATGAAGCTTGCATGGGGAGGGTGACTGTAGCAGCGGATGAAGCTTGCATGGGGAGGGTGACTGTAGCAGCGGATGAAGCTTGCATGGGGAGGGTGACTGTAGCAGCGGATGGGGTGAACTCTCCTGTTTGTGGTTACAGGAGTCGATTCTTAGATCTTGGCGCTGCCTCTTAACTTTCCACTCTTTAGGTTCACTCCCTCTTAGCCTCGTGGGCCCTGTTGTACCTGCTCTTAAAACTATGTATGAAGCCTGTCTTCACCCCTCCCTCACCAAGATCATTCCACTTCCCGACCACTCTAAGACTGAAGAAACACTTCCTAACACCCATGTGGCTCGTTTAACTTCCAACACTGTCCCTGAGGTCCCGTTGCTCGCCTGTCAGACAGCCTTACCCTGTCTACCTTATAAATTTTTCCGAGTATTTTACATGTTACCATGTCCTTTCCTGGTTCTTCTGCCCTCCAATGTTAGGTCCAATTCCATCAGCCTTTCCTCGTAGTGATGGCACCTTAACATGGACTTTCTCCAGTTTCTTAACATATTTTTACATGTGTGGGTTCCATGTTGGTGCTGCATGCTCCAAGATAGGCCTAATGTATGTTGTATACTGGACCCGAACTAGTCGAAATTCCTGAAGGCTATGTTTAGACTTCCCAGATTAACGTTGGCTGCAGAGACTGTTCGACTGAGAGCCTCTGGCGTTATACTGGGCGCTATGCTGACCCCTAGGTCTTTCTCTCTGGGTGAAGTCTGTGTCCCTGTACTCACCTAGTTGTACTCGCCTAGTTGTGGTTGCAGGGGTCGATTCATAGTTCCTGGCCCCCGCCTCTTCACTGGCCGCTACTGGGTCTCACTCCCTGCACCAGGAGCTTTATCACACCTCTTCTTAAAGCTATGTATGGCTCCTGCCTCCACTACATCGCTTCCCAAACTATTCCACTTCCTGACTACTCTGTGACTGAAGAAATAATTCCTAACATCCCTGTGATTCATCTGTCTCTTCAGCTTCCAACTTGTCTGTGTGTCCCTGTGTCTGTGTGCCTGTATCTGCGTCTTTGTTCTATACCCTGTTTCCAGTCTTCTTGCTCGTTCCCCAGTCGTCATGACATTTCATTTACTGGAGTTAAATTCAAGCAACCACTTATCCAACCCATACTTAAGGGACTTAAACTTTAACGACGTTTCAGTCCGATAAGGACCATTAAAGAGCTAATTGTGTGTTGTTCTGGCCACTGTATTATGACCTCAGTAGAGATGCGAATATTGTATTCAATGACCATAATGACATCATCACCTGGACTTAACAATAAATATGACGACACAGAAATTATTCCCGTATCTCCATATACGGGAAAAAAAATAATACACGTTAGCATGTTCATTATTTATGGTTTGAATTTTCATTTTGTTCATATAATGCATTATTCATTTTTTAACGCTTTTACTACATCTACTTTAAATTCAAGTGATTTATAAAACTAGCATTTACCCATACCTAAAAAAAAAAAAAAAAAAAAAAAAAAGAGAAAATCCTAATCATACGTACACACGCGGGCAAAATCAGAGAAAAAGTCAATTGATCATCCTCGCAAAATTTCAGCGATCCATGTTGGAACAGCCAGAATCATTTGACCATTCAGTATTGAATTACGGGTGAATCTCTGCGTATTGTCTGCCTGATAGAGTCCTGTTTGAACAAGCTCCAGTTTTGTTGTTGTGTTTTCTCAACCTCGCAAATTAAAATTGCTCTAATGTTTCGGTATCGGCTGTTTATGCTGATTGTTATTGATTCACTTCTGATTAGCGGGAGGATCGAGCCTCCACTCTTTGCCCTAAATGACCCATACTGGTGTAGCTCTTCAACGTTTTATATATATATATATATATATATATATATATATATATATATATATATATATATATATATATATATATATATATAACGTTCTTATATGGGTGTGAAGCATGGGTGATGAATGTTGCAGCGAGGAGAAGGCTGGAGGCAGTGGAGATGTCATGTCTGAGGGCAATGTGTGGTGTGAATATAATGCAGAGAATTTGTAGTTTGGAAGTTAGGAGGAGGTGCGGGATTACCAAAACTGTTGTCCAGAGGGCTGAGGAAGGGTTGTTGAGGCGGTTCGGACATGTAGAGAGAATGGAGCGAAAGAGAGTGACTTCAAGAGTGTATCAGTCTATAGTGGAAGGAAGGCGGGGTAGGGATCGGCCTAGGAAAGGTTGGAGGGAGGGGGTAAAGGTTTTGTGTGCGAGGGGCTTGGACTTCCAGCAGGCATGCGTGAGCGTGTTTGATAGGAGTGAATGGAGACAAATGCTTTTTAATACTTGACGTGCTGTTGGAGTGTGAGCAAAGTAACATTTATGAAGGGATTCAGGGAAACCGGCAGACCGGACTTGAGTCCTGGAGATGGGAAGTACAGTGCCTGCACTCTGAAGGAGGGGTGTTAATGTTGCAGTTTAAAAACTGTAGTGTAAAGCACCCTTCTGGCAAGACAGTGATGGAGTGAATGATGGTGAAAGTTTTTATTTTTCGGGCCACACTGCCTTGGTGGGAATCGGCCAGTGTGATATATATATATATATATATATATATATATATATATATATATATATATATATATATATATATATATATATATATATATATATATATATATATATATATTATAGAGAGAGAGAGAGAGAGAGAGAGAGAGAGAGAGAGAGAGAGAGAGAGTGAGGGAGGTTGAGGTGGTTTGGTCACTTAGAGCGAATGGATCAAAGTAGAATGACATGGAAAGCATATAAATCTATAGGGGAAGGAAGGAGGGGTAGGGGTCGTCCTCGAAAGGGTTGGAGAGAGGGGGTAAAGGAGGTTTTGTGGGCGAGGGGCTTGGACTTCCAGCAAGCGTGCGTGAGCGTGTTAGATAGGAGTGAATGGAGACGAATGATACTTGGGACCTGACGATCTGTTGGAGTGTGAGCAGGGCAATATTTAGTGAAGGGATTCAGGGAAACCGGTTATTTTCATATAGTCGGACTTGAGTCCTGGAAATGGGAAGTACAATGCCTGCACTTTAAAAGAGGGGTTTGGGATATTGGCAGTTTGGAGGGATATGTTGTGTATCTTTATACGTATATGCTTCTAAACTGTTGTATTCTGAGCACCTCTGCAAAAACAGTGATAATGTGTGAGTGTGGTGAAAGTGTTGAATGATGATGAAAGTATTTTCTTTTTGGGTATTTTCTATCTTTTTGGGTCACCCTGCCTCGGTGGGAGACGGCCGACTTGTTGGAAAAAAAAAAAATATATATATATATATATATATATATATATATATATATATATATATATGCAAAACAACCACTGTGAAAGAATAGAGAAATTCCAAGCGCTTTCGTGACTTTTTTTGTTCCTTGATAATGTGAGTAGTCACGAAAGCGCTTGGAATTTCTCTATTCTTTCAGAGTGGTTGTTTTGCATATTCTGAAATCACCTGTTTACTGTGATCCTGTTGCGCATATATATATATATATATATATATATATATATATATACATACATATATATATATAAAGTGGTACTGGTTTCTTCTGTACGGTCTCCTCCTCTCAGCGGTCTCCCACGGTACGGTCTCAATGGAATGGTCTCTTCTGAGTGGCTCCTTTCTCACACCTATATGCTAATGACCTTGACCTCGCCCTCGAGATCATCTCACCCTCGAGACCACCTCACCCTCAACCCCCCCCTCCCCACCACGCCCCCACAAACGACCCCCACCCGCCCTAGCGCCGACCCGCCGCCCCCTCGCGCCCCTCGCGCCTTCTGCTGCGCCTTCTGCAGCGTCGTCCGGATCCCCCCGCGCCCCGAATTTTTTTCCGATTTTTTCAATTTTTTTTTGAATTTCATTTTCTTATGATCTCCATCTCCTCGGATCAAATTTTTGAGTTTTCCCCTCCCACTTTCACCCCCATCCCATTTTTTTTCGAATTTCATTTTCTTATGATCTCCTCGGATCAAGTTTTTGAGGTTCCCCTCTCCCACTTTCACCCCCCATCCCAATTTTTTCTCGATAATACAAAGACTCCATCTCCTTGGATCAAGTTTTTGGGTACCCCTCCTTCCACCCCCAAAATTTCTCCTCCATCTCCTTGGATCAAGGTTTTATCGATAATACAAAGACTCCATCTCCTTGGGAGTAATCGGAGGTGCTTGATGGTGTTTTTTGGAGGTGTTCAAATGATGTGTAGAGTATTTTTTGAAGATGTTCAGTGGTGTTTTGGTGATGTTCAGAGTTGGTTCAAAGTTAGTCAGTGTGTTAGATATGGTAATGTCTCATGTCATAAGTGTATGAGTTAGTTTATTTTTGTGCTAATGTTGTAAATTCTGGAGAATGAGGGAGGAGTTTGGTGGATGAGATGTAATTTCGGCTAATGAAATGTGTAAGTGTGAATGAGAATGTAAATTGGTGGGTGAGTTAAAGAAGATAAAATGTTATGTGATCTTAGTAAAAGTATATATAGTTTTAGTGATCTTCGTTATGATGATGTTTTAAGAGAATGTGTACAAAAATGTGTGATCTTAGTGGAGGGTTTATAGAATTTGGTAAACGTCTTGATTGTGGTGATCTTAGATATTGGAGATATAACAGGTTGAAACAAGTAACTTCCTCTCGTTAAGTTAAATGAAGTAAAAGTGGGGTGTGACGTCGCTGATCGCCGAGTAAACGTAGGATGGAGTGTGATGTCATGGGAGGTATTCCTATCTGTGCTGGTATGTGTTGGTGGTAGTGAGAGGAGTGTATTAGATATTGTATGGAGATGGTGATTGTGATTTTTTGTGTGAATGTTTATAAAAATGAGTGTTTTCTGCGATCTTAGTGGTTTTGAGGTGAGTGGGATCGTCTTGGTTATAGTGATTTGAGGGGATTTCTATAAAATGGGGGTTAGTTGGTGGTGTTGATCTTAGTTTCTGGTGATTTTTAGTGTTTGGGCAGTATTCGGTGCTGTTTTGGTAGTATTCAGTGGTGTTTCGGGAGTATTCAAAGGAGTTTGATGATGTTTTTGAATGTGTTCAAATGATGTTTTTGGAGTAATCAAAGGTAATTCATGTTGTTTTTTTTGTGTTGTACAAAGTAAAATGTGGTGTGTGTGGATGCGTTTTTGTTAGTTTTGGTAAAATGTCTCATGTCATAAATGTATGAGTTAGTTTTTGTGATAATGTTGTAAAGTCTGGAGACTGAGGGAGTAGTATGGTGGATGAGTTGTAATTTCAGTTAATGAAATGTGTAAGTGTAGATAAATTAGACACGATAAATCTTATTTGGGAGTATTCAAAATGTTATTTTGGAATTGCTTCAGTGTTTGGAAATGTTCAAAGGTGTTTATGTGAGTATTCAAATGATTTATGAGAATGTTCGAAGTAATCTTGGGGCTGTTCTGTAGTGAGATGATAAAGGTTGTGGAAGAGAGAATATTTCTTAAGAGATATTGAGAAAAGGTGGTCTCAAATGATGTATGAGAGTGTTTTGAAGGTGTGTTTTGGTGGCCCGGTGGTCTGGTGGCTAAAGCTCCCGCTTCACACACGGAGGGCCCGGGTTCGATTCCCGGCGGGTGGAAATTCCGACACGTTTCCTTACACCTATTGTCCTGTTCACCTAGCAGCAAATAGGTACCTGGGTGTTAGTCGACTGGTGTGGGTCGCATCCTGGGGGACAAGATTAAGGACCCCAATGGAAATAAGTTAGTCCTCGATGACGCACTGACTTTCTTGGGTTATCCTGGGTGGCTAACCCGCCGGGGTTAAAAATCCGAACGAAATCTTATCTTATCTTATCTTATCTTCAAAGTGATGTGTGTGTGTGTGTGTGTGTGTGTATGTGTGTGTGTGTGTGTGGGCGTGTGTGTGTTTGTTAGGTGGTCATAGAGTTTTGTGAATATCTTGGATACAGTGATTTTAGTGGATTTGAGATGGGTGATGAGATGCAATTTGTGGATGTGAAATGTGATTTTTGTGTGTGTTCAGAAGAGGTGTGTTGGGAGATGGGGGTGAGATGGAGAGGGGTATAGGGAGGGTTGTATTAGAAATTTAATGAAATATGGGGGGGGGATTTTACTGAAAATACAGGTAATGTGTGAATATTTTAAAAAGAAATTATAGAATTGAAAAGTTATGATATATTGGAAAAGAATGGAGGGTGTTGAAACATGTCGCAGTAGTTGGGTAGTGAGATTAGTTGATGTGAGTATAATATCAATTTATGTGGATACAAGGAGATGGGTATGAAGAGGATTTTATTAGAATTTTAGTAATGTAGGGAGGAATGTGTATTACATTTAAGATTCAGTAAAAAGAAGGAAAAAATTGTATCGAATAAAATGTGAATAAATTGGTAAGTGATGAGGGTTGTGGGTAATGTAGTCGAACTAGAGATACCAAAAAAGTGGTTATAAGTTGTGGGTTGTTGATGTGACTTTTTCTGATGAAATTAGTTAAAACGAGAAAAAATTGTGGGGTGTGGGTGTTGTGGGTTGTGGGTGTTGTGGGGTGTGGGTGATGTGGGTTGTGGGTGTTGTGGGGTGTGGGTGATGTGGGAGATGTGGGATGTGGGTGTTGTGGGTTGTGGGTGTTGTGGGATGTGGGTGTTGATCTTAGTTTATGGTGATTTTGGTGGTGTTTTGAGTGTATTCAGTGGTGTTTTAGTAGTATTCAGTGGTGTATTTGGGAGTACTCTAATGGTGTTTTGAGGTTATTCAAAGGTGTTTTTGAAGGTGTTCAAATGATGTGCAAGAGTACTTATGAAGGTGTTCTGGGAGTATTCAGAGGTGATTTGGAGGTGTTCGAGTGATGTTTTTGGAGTATTTAAAGGTAATTGATGGTGTTTTTTGGTGATGTTCAAAGTAAAGTGTTTGAGTTAGTTTTTGTGATAATGTAAAAATCTGGAGAATGAGGGAGGAGTTTGGGGGGATGAGTTGTAATTTAATGAAATGTGTAAGTGTAGATAAATTAGAGCTGTCAAATCTTATTTGGGAGTTTTCAAAATGATATTTTGGAAGTGTTTCAGTGTTTGGAAATGTTCAAAGGTATTTTTGTGAGTATTCAAATGATTTATGAGAGTGTTTTGAAGGTGTTCAAAGTAAAGTGAGGTGTGTGTGCGTATTAACTTCGTAATATGTAAAGTTGTGACTAGTGAATTTATCGAAAAGTGGTTATAAGTGTTGTGGTGAGTTTCTGATGAAATAGTTAAAACGAGAAAAATTGGGAGTTATGAGTGAAAATTGTGAGGTGTTGGTTGGAGTGTGAGGGTTCGGGAGGGTGGGGAGGAGGAGAGAGAGAGAAGGTTACTTCGTGGGGAGTGACCTGAGATGAAATAGTTAAAACGAGAAAAATGTCTAGACTTGTGTTGTATTTTGTAAAGAAATTGTGGATTGTTGTGGGTATTAACGAAAAAAATGTGAAATTATTTGGATTATCCTGGGTTAAGAGTGAAAATGTTTTCCCTATGTTGTATATGAAATGTGTAATACTGAGATTGGGGAAGTCGACAAGATTCAGCCTGTGTGTGTGGAGATCATAAGAATTTCGAAACCCCATAGGGGGAATCCAAAAGCTTGATCCGAGGAATTGGAGTCTTTGTATTATCGAGAAAAAAAATTGGGATGCAAATGGGAGTCCATTTTGAATGCTTATACCCAGAGGGGGGAATCCAAAAAAACTTGATCCGAGGAGATGGAGTCTTTGTATTATCGATAAAAAATTGGGATGGGGGGTGAAAGTGGGAGGGGGGAACCTCAAAAACTTGATCCGAGGAGATCCTAAGAAAACGAAATTCGAAAAAAATTGGGATGGGGGTGAAAGTGGGAGGGGGAAACTCAAAAATTTGATCTGAGGAGATGGAGATCATAAGAAAATGAAATTCAAAAAAAAATTGAAAAAATCGGAAAAAAATTCGGGGCGCGGGGGGGATCCGGACGACGCTGCAGAAGGCGCAGGCGGGGCGCGAGGGCGGGGGGGCGCGGGGTGGGGGTCGTGGGTGGGGGCGTGGGGGGAGAGGGGGGGGTTGAGGGTGAGGTGGTCTCTTTTCAATGCTCGGTAATAACCCACATGGAGACAAACTCAGGAGATTGGCTGATCTGTATATTTCGACCCCTTTCTGGGATCCTCTTCCGTAGCAATACTGGACAGGAACTTGAACCATGATGCTTGCATGTAGCAGCCAGCACAACTGTGACTTGGTTGTAACACCACTCAGTCAGACTGTCTATAAAGTCAAGTCTTAATAAACGACTGTCAGTGGTATATACGTCTTTGACGGTTATGAGAATAAAAGTACCATGCAAGCTTCCGAGGATGTGAGATGAGACGGTAGGAGACACGAATGATGCTGCTGCAACAACGTTGAAGTTGTGTTTAATACAATACTTTATTTGGACATGATACATAGTTGCACAAGGAATTATAGTTGGGTGTACGTGACAAAAGCCCCATGTATGCAGAGCATTATGGGCAGCTTAAAATTAACCTAAGATTAGCTAAGCAATGATATATTCAGTGGTAAAAATTACAGTAAACAAATTGCAACATGAAGTACAAATGAGTATTTTAAATAATGAAATTTGAACATTTCAATTAAGAGGCATTATAGTTGCACATATTTGTAGCATAATAATATATAACAAAATGATAAATATACTATTTGAAGTCGTAAAATCAGCCTTTCAGTATCGTGGCTCAGTGGTATAGCGTTGGGCCTGTTATGTGGACCACCGTTCGAGTCCCCGTCCAGTATTGTTTATTCATTGTATTCTAAGTCTGTATTCGACACGCACACACTTAGAATACACTCGAATTGATTTTGTCCGCATATTACGACCTCCAGAGGTTACACACAACATGAGGTTACCTGAAAATATAGATATTAACATTTTATTAACAAAATTTTACTCGTGTTAAATGTATAAAAACCCAAAATACAGTTTAGGAAGCTATTATAGTGTATTGTCATGTTGTATGTCATTACTGATAGTGGTAATTGAATCATCAGATGTTGGGTCAACTAATGTGTAAACTGGGGGGTACCTAATTAATTTTGGTCAGGTAGAGCACCGGAATATTTTTCTTTTTTCATTGTGAACTTGGCACTCGTACCTGGCTTCCGTCTACTTTTAGTAAGTTTTTTGTAAGTACAGGTACACAAAAGTACAAATATCATACCTAGTAATGTGTGTAAATTACCTAGGATAACTCCCTGAAAAAGTCGGTGACCTATTTCCATTGGGATCATTGGATTTTAAGAGTGCCGGAGTATACCTGGAGGGTGTTCCGGGGGTCAACGCCCCCCGCGGCCCGGTCCATGACCAGACCTCGCGGTGGATCGAGGCCTGATCAGCTAGGCTGTTGCTGCTGGCCGCATGCAAACCGACGTACGAGCCACAGCCCGGCTGGTCAGGCATTGACGTTAAGTGCCTTTCTACCTCCCTCTTGAAGGCGGCCAGGGGTCCATTGGTAATCTCCCTTATGTAAGCTGGGAGGCAGTTGAACAGTCTGGGGTCCCTGACACTTATTGTGTTCTCTTAGTGTACTCATAGCTCCCCTGCTTTTCTTTGGTGGGATGTTCCATCGTTTGCAGTCTGTTTTGCTGTCATAGGGAATGATTTCCGTGTGCAGATTTCGGACTAGTCCCTCGTAGAGTTTTCCAGATGTAAATTAAGAGATGTATCTTTCTTGCCTGCATTCCAAGGAGTACAGGTCAAGGGAATTCAAACGTTTCCATAATTGATGTGATTTATTGTACTTATACGTTCAGTGGAAGTTCTCTGAATATTCTCCAGGTCTGCAGTTTTGCCTGCCTTGAAAGGGGCCGTTAGTGTACAGCAGTATTCCAGACTAGAATAAGTGGCTTAAATCACTGGCTTGGTACCCTTAGTTTTGCAGGTTTGCTGATTCGATTATTTTTCTCTTGAGTGGTAGTCACCCCATTAACAGCCTGTTAGCACCACTCATCACTTGTTGGATATGCTGAATGTTGAAGACAGAGTAAAACAACTGAAGCTAAATCATGTTTATAAAATTGCTCACAAACAATGTCCAGAATATCTTGCTGTCAATTTTGTCAAGGTTGGGAACCAAAGCAATCATAGTACTAGGGGGAGAGAGCACAACTTTGTAGTACCCACAGTCAGTGGCCAGGCTTCAAACACCTTTTATTGTACAGCAATAAAGAAATGGAACAGACTGCCCGCACATGTCAAAGACAGTCATAGCATGAACCAGTTCAAGAAGAGTGCCAAAAGGTGTCTGATGAATGTAGCTACAGAAAGGGAGGGGAATGATTTTCTATTTTTTAGCTAACATACGTGTAAATTTTACCATATTCCTAGTAATGACCCTCGTATTGTAGATAGTCTTAATGACCTTGGTGTAGTAGATAGTCTTTTTAGTATGATAATAAGATGTTATCTTCATTGTAGAATAATAAGAAAATATTATAACCTTTATATTATAATAATAAGGTAAAAGGACCCCAATGGAAATAAGTCACTCTGTCTGACTTTTTTGGGTTATCCCAGGTTCTCTACACATATGCTGCTATGTATGATAATTCTATGTAACTGTATTTGTGTATACCTGAATAAACTTACTTACTTACTTACTTATACTGTAGAAATTAGTTTATGCTTAAAGTTACACGTTAAATATTACGTTTTCTTTGAAAATTCAAGATGCTATTGAATTAGCCATACTAGGTGAAACTAATTCATTTGGTATCCCAGTAAGAACACCTACAGGAATTGCAACGTGTGTGTAAATCACCACTAGAATGACCAAATAAAAAGGTCAGACTTATTTTCATTGGGGTCCTTGTGGGTGCTAAATTAAAGGCTAGAACCAACGGGTGGAAACATTAGGACGTGTTTCCTTGAGACACCTACTGTCCCTGTTCACCTGTCAGTGAAACAGGTACGTGGATGTTAGTCGACTGAAACCATACCCCGGCCGGGATTGAACCCGCGGTCAGAGAGTCTCAAAACTCCAGCCCGTCGCGTTAGCCACTAGACCAGCTAGCCACAATAAGATTCGTCCAACTAGGTATATTTCTACACCATAGGAAGGTTAGCACAGGCACCACTGTGACCACAAATGCAAGTTTGCATTTGTGGTCACCAATGACATTTGGCACTCGATAAGTCCTAGAAATTTAACCATGGCACATACTGGGATGGGGAAGCCATACAGATGCAGTTGTGAGATGATAGGATACATCATGAAGGTTATTTGAGACCCAGAAACCATGTAAGGTGGTTCACATGGTCATGAGACCTATAATGCTGGAGTGACGTCCAGACCTGCACAGGCGGTGTATTGGTACTCGAACCAGGAAACCAATTTCTGAAAATCCTTTTCTTTGGTCTGGGGAATGGTGAGTGTAACTGAGGAAATCAGAGGTAACGCAGAAATATAATTCATATATGAAAAAATTAGGACATAATAAATGGTACAGTACTGTGTATTGTTATAATACAGTTTCACTGTGGTTACCTATATGTGTGTGCAAGATAGCTACAGTAAAAGAGAGAGGTTTCAAGCGCTTCCGTGATTTCTAGCTTTGTTGAGGTAATGTAGTGGTAGGACAGTGGAAGACTAGTATGAGGTATGACCATACCACGGGCGGGATTTGAACCCGCGGTCAGTGTCTCAAAACTCTAGACCGCGGGTTCAAATCCCGCCCTTGGTATGGTTTGTTTGCAATCGTGTCATTACGATTTCGTGAGTCATGAGATATGACCTCACACACGACCTAGCACGCTGGACGTAGAAGTGTAGTGGAATTTAGTTGGGTCACGTGTCAAGTAAAATTTCTTTGATAATGTGTGAAATTACAAAAATGCTTGGAATTACACTTTTATTTCACTATATATAATATATATATATATATATATATATATGAAGAAGAGAGAAGTGCAGATGAGAGAGAGAGAGAGATTTTGGGAAATGTTGAGTGAATGCATGGGGAGTGTTGAACCAAGTGTAAGAGTATTTGTGATTGGGGATTTCAATGTTAAATTGGACAAAAATGTTGTGGAGGGAGTAGTGGGTAAATTTGGGGTGCCAGGGGTAAATGAAAATGGGGAGCCTTTAATTGAGCTATGTGTAGAAAGAGGTTTTGTAATAAGTAATACATATTTTATGAAGAAGAGGATAAATAAATATACAAGGTATGATGTAGCACGTAATGAAAGTAGTTTGTTAAATTATGTATTGGTGGATAAAAGGTTGATGGGTAGGCTCCAGGATGTACATGTTTATAGAGGGGCAACTGATATATCGGATCATTATTTAATTGTAGCTACAGTTAGAGTAAGAGGTAGATGGGACAAGAGGAAAATGGCAACAACAAGCAAGAGGGAGGTGAGTGTATAAACTAAGGGAGGAGGAAGTTCGGGTGAGATATAAGCAACTATTGGCAGAAAGGTGGGTTGGTGCAAGTATGAGCAGCTGGGGGGGGGGGGTTGAAGAGGGTTGGAAATGGTTTTAAAAATGCAGTATTAGAATGTGGGGCAGAAGTTTGTGGTTATAGGAGGGTGAGGGCAGGAGGAAAGAGGAGTGATTGGTGGAATGATGAGGTAAAGGGTGTGATAAAAGAGAAAAAGTTAGCTTATGAGGTTTTTACAAAGCAGAAGTGTTATAAGAAGAGTAGAGTATATGGAGAGTAAAAGAAAGGTAAAGAGAGTGGTGAGAGAGTGCAAAAAGAGAGCGGATGATAGAGTGGGAGAGGTACTGTCAAGAAATTTTAATGAAAATAAGAAAAAAATTTGGAATGACTTAACCAAGTTAAGAAAGCCTAGAGAACGAATGGATTTGTCAGTTAAAAACAGAGTAGGGGAGTTAGTAGATGGCGAGAATATTTTGAGGAACTTTTAAATGTCGACGAAGAAAGGGAAGTGGTAATTTTATGCACTGGCCAGGGAGGTATACCATCTTTTAGGAGTGAAGAAGAGCAGGATGTGAGTGTGGGGGAGGTGCGTGAGGCATTACTTAGAATGAAAGGGGGTAAAGCAGCTGGAACTGACGGGATCATGACAGAAATGTTAAAAGCAGGGGGGGATATAGTGTTGGAGTGGTTGGTATTTTTGTTTAATAAATGTATGAAAGAGGGGAAGGTACCTAGGGATTGGCAGAAAGCATGTATAGTCCCTTTATATTTACCTGGAGTTTACCTGGAGAGAGTTCCGGGGGTCAACGCCCCCGCAGCCCGGTCTGTGACCAGGCCTCCTGGTGGATCAGAGCCTGATCAACCAGGCTGTAACTGCTGGGTTAACGCAAATCAACGTACGAGCCACAGCCCGGCTGGTCAGGTAAAGGAAAGGGGGACAAAAAAGATAGTAAACTTATTCCTCTATCATTTTTACAGAGTATACCAGGAAAAGTGTACGGTAGGGTTATAATTGAAAGAATTAGAGGTAAGACAGAATGTACAATTGCGGATGAGCAGGGAGGGTTCAGAGTGGGTAGGGGATGTGTAGATCAAGTGTTTACATTGAAGCATATATTGAACAGTATTTAGATAAAGGTAGGGAAGTTTTTACTGCATTTATGGATTTAGAAAAGGTATAATAGAGTGGATAGGGGAGCAATGTGGCAGATGTTGCAGGTATATGGAATAGGTCTGTCTGTCTCAACTATTGGATCACTACGACAAGGTCCTAAATGCACTAGAAGATAAAAAGAATGCAGATGTAATATATACAGACTTTGCAAAAGCCTTTGACAAGTGTGACCATGGCGTAATAGCGCACAAAATGCGTGCTAAAGGAATAACAGGAAAAGTCGGTCGATGGATCTATAATTTCCTCACTAACAGAACACAGAGAGTAGTTGTCAACAGAGTAAAGTCCGAGGCAGCTACGGTGAAAAGCTCTGTTCCACAAGGCACAGTACTCGCTCCCATCTTGTTCCTCATCCTCATATCCGACATAGACAAGGATGTCAGCCACAGCCCCGTGTCTTCCTTTGCAGATGACACCCGAATCTGCATGACAGTGTCTTCCATTGCAGACACTGCAAGGCTCCAGGCGGACATCAACCGAATCTTTCAGTGGGCTGCAGAAAACAATATGAAGTTCAACGATGAGAAATTTCAATTACTCAGATATGGTAAACACGAGGAAATTAAATCTTCATCAGAGTACAAAACAAATTCTGGCCACAAAATAGAGCGAAACACCAACGTCAAAGACCTGGGAGTGATCATGTCGGAGGATCTCACCTTCAAGGACCATAACATTGTATCAATCGCATCTGCTAGAAAAATGACAGGATGGATAATGGGAACCTTCAAAACTAGGGAGGCCAAGCCCATGATGACACTCTTCAGGTCACTTGTTCTATCTAGGCTGGAATATTGTTGCACACTAACAGCACCTTTCAAGGCAGGTGAAATTGCTGACCTAGAAAATGTACAGAGAACCTTCACGGCGCGCATAACGGAGATAAAACACCTCAATTACTGGGAGCGCTTGAGGTTCCTGAACCTGTATTCCCTGGAATGCAGGCGGGAGAGATACATGATTATATACACCTGGAAAATCCTAGAGGGACTAGTACCGAACTTGCACACGAAAATCACTCACTACGAAAGCAAAAGACTTGGCAGACGATGCAACATCCCCCCAATGAAAAGCAGGGGTGTCACTAGCACGTTAAGAGACCATACAATAAGTGTCAGGGGCCCGAGACTGTTCAACTGCTT
Organism: Cherax quadricarinatus; assembly: GCF_038502225.1. Lineage (NCBI taxonomy): Eukaryota > Metazoa > Arthropoda > Malacostraca > Decapoda > Parastacidae > Cherax > Cherax quadricarinatus. The sequence continues at coordinate 2,105,027 of NC_091342.1, read as the reverse complement.
CCCAGCATACATAAGGGGGATTACCAACAGACCCCTGGCAGTCAAGCTGGCACTGGACATGCACCTAAAGTCGGTTCCTGACCAGCCGGGCTGTGGCTCGTACGTTGGTTTACGTGCAGCCAGCAGCAACAGCCTGGTTGATCAGGCTCTGATCCACCAGGAGGCCTGGTCACAGACCGGGCCGCGGGGGCGTTGACCCCGGAAACTCCAGGTAAACTCCAGGTGGAAAGTTACTAAATGCTGTAAAGAGTTTTTATGAGGATAGTGAGGCTCATGTTAGGGTGTGTAGAAGAGAGGGAGAATACTTCCCAATAAAAGTCGGTCTTAGACAGGGATGTGTAATGTCACCATGGTTGTTTAATATATTTATAGATGGGGTTGTAAAAGAAGTAAATGCTAGGGTGTTCGGGAGAAGGGTGGGATTAAATTATGGGTATGGAAAATTTTCTAGGGTGCTTATCTGTATGTAACTCAACATTATATACATACAAGTAATCTCATTGGGAGACAACCATATTGTTTACCGTAGTCACTCCGTGTAGACATGTGAGAAAACTTTACCACCTCTGGTCACTACAGGTGGCCCCTTCGACCTCACAATCTTATCCATATCTATCCGAGACCAGTATGGATTGGATAGCACCCACAAGTACGGTGCTACTAATTAATTGTGGACTGTATCTATTATATTAGTTTAGCTGAATGAAGGGGGGGGGGGTAGGATACACATGGATACATCCATCAAGGAAAAACATTTGTACATAATCCCACCACTTACCAGCTGTTCTCTGGTGGTCACTTGATGTAGCTGGATCACTCATAACCTATCCAATTACAACATAACATAACTGGCCAGCATGAGTCTGTTATAACTAGAAGGGTTACTTAACTGTGGGTGATTGGTACTCCTTATTTCCTCCATTCACCATCTCATTTCGATGTCCTGCTACACCGACACGGTTCTCATTCCGGCAGGACGAGGTATCCGTCGGTTTGTCCCGGTTTAGAAGTCGTGATTCCATAAATCTTCATTATCCCCGGTACGAGAGTCACACGTTTACTCGGAGCAGGGCGCTCTATTTCACATCCCGCATTCTCTTAACTCAATGTTATTATCACTGATTACATTACCATTCACAAGATGATTTAACGTCTCGTAACTATTATACAAATTAGAGGTCACTCCATTAAGATCTGAGGCCGATGAGCGAGGATTAACACACGGGTATGTCCCCTGGACACACCCGCATGTGTTGCATCATGCTGCGCTGACCACCTTGTTGTTGATAATGATTTGATGACATCTCCATGAATGGTTGACTTGAGTATACTCCACCGATGCGTTGAAGCAGAGAAAAAATTAAAGAGTGCTTGTAAAAGTCCAAAAAATGAAACTGCAGCGACACAACACTCCGCAGCACATGACCCAACAAGATTAAGAGAAAGTGCTGAGCAGGGCACATATTCAGCAAGTGGGTTAATTTGCTTGATACGGGCTTGCAATCCATTATATTTACCCAACATGTTACTTCCATTGTCGTAGCTCTGGCCACGGCAATCCATAATAGAGAGATCATGTTCAAGCAGAGTATCCAGTACTACATTCATCATTGTTTCTCCATCATGGCCTGAAAGAGGAATGAATTTTATGAAGCGCTCTACAGGCTTACCACTGGAGTCGACAAAGCGAACAATGAATGTCAATTGATCTGTATGTGAAATATCTGGTGTTGAATCTACACTTATTGCAAAGTATTTTGCAGTTTTCACAGCTGCTATGATGTTATTGAGGACCTTCTTAGTCATCAGTTCAATAAATTCATTGCATATAGTAGATGACATGTAAGATACAGTGCCTCTTCCTGCATTCCCATGGCGTGACACATGATTTGCTAAGAATAGATCGAATTGTGCTAACAGTTCTATGATCCCTAGGAAATTGCCATTGTTTTCCGAACCAAAAACCTCATTTTCTCCACGGAAAGCAAGTCCTCTTAGAGCTAAGAATTTTACAACAGCAACAACTCTTTCTAGAACTTTTCTCCAATAAGTGCGCTCTTTTTCAGTTTGATTTTCCAAATGAGAATCCAATAAGCCTTTTTTCTGTGCACGAAATACACTGGCTAAAATGTAGCTTCTGTGAGTGGTGCTGTTTTCATGTTCCTCGAAATGCTTGGAATTTTTCCAGTCATTGAACCCCTGTGAGAAGGTATTTTCTTTGGTAGAAAATAGCTTGCATGCTGAACAGTACACTTTTCCTGAGCTTTCAAAGTATACCATCCATGATCTTTTCACAGTTTCTGAATTTGCAAGCTTCCTATAAAACATAGATGATTTTAAACAACGACGACTTCCATCATCATAAATCCTTGCTGATTTCCTGAAGTCAATGTTCAGAGTTTGACTGAAGTTTTCTGCAATGAAAGCATTACGTAGAGAATCTGGGATTACATTTGGCCATGAGGCAGGATCTTTACTCGTCAACAGAGTAAAGTCCGAGGCAGCTACGGTGAAAAGCTCTGTTCCACAAGGCACAGTACTCGCTCCCATCTTGTTCCTCATCCTCATATCCGACATAGACAAGGATGTCAGCCACAGCACCGTGTCTTCCTTTGCAGATGACACCCGAATCTGCATGACAGTGTCTTCCATTGCAGACACTGCAAAGCTCCAGGCGGACATCAACCAAATCTTTCAGTGGGCTGCAGAAAACAATATGAAGTTCAACGATGAGAAATTTCAATTACTCAGATATGGTAAACATGAGGAAATTAAATCTTCATCAGAGTACAAAACAAATTCTGGCCACAAAATAGAGCGAAACACCAACGTCAAAGACCTGGGAGTGATCATGTCGGAGGATCTCACCTTCAAGGACCATAACATTGTATCAATCGCATCTGCTAGAAAAATGACAGGATGGATAATGAGAACCTTCAAAACTAGGGAGGTCAAGCCCATGATGACACTCTTCAGGTCACTTGTTCTATCTAGGCTGGAATATTGCTGCACACTAACAGCACCTTTCAAGGCAGGTGAAATTGCCGACCTAGAAAATGTACAGAGAACTTTCACGGCGCGCATAACGGAGATAAAACACCTCAATTATTGGGAGCGCTTGAGGTTCCTAAACCTGTATTCCCTGGAATGCAGGAGGGAGAGATACATGATTATACAGTGGACCCCCGGTTAACGATTTTAATCCGTGCAAGAGGGCTCATCGTTATGCGAAATAATCGTTATGCGAATTAATTTTCCCCATAAGAAATAATGGAAATAAAATTAATCCGTGCAAGACGCCCAAAAGTATGAAAAAAAATTTTTTTTACCACATGAAATGTTAATTTTAATACACACAAACTGAAAAAGGCATGCACAATTACATGACACTTACTTTTATTGAAGATCTGGTGATGATTGATGGGATGGGAGGAGGGGAGAGCATTATCTTCTTACTGTTTAGAAGGGGAATCCCCTTCCATTAGGACTTGAGGTAGCAAGTCCTTTTCTGGGGTTACTTCCCTTCTTCTTTTAATGCCACTAGGACCAGCTTCAGAGTCACTGGACCTCTGTCGCACAACAAATCTGTCCATAGAGCTCTGTACCTCCCGTTTCTTCAAGACTTTCCTAAAATGGGCCATAACATTGTCATTGAAATAGTCACAAGCACGGCTTGCAACAGCTGTGTCAGGGTGATTTTCATCTATAAAGGTTTGCAGTTCAAACCACTCTGCACACATTTCCTTAATCTTTGAAGTAGGCACAATGGATTCCACAACTGGCATAGGCTTCTCAGGGTTAGCCCCAAACCCTTCAAAATCTTTCTTAATTTCCATACTAATTCTCACCCTTTTTACCACAGGGTTGGCACTAGAAGCTTTCTTGGGGCCCATGGTCACTTATTTTCCAGAAACACCACCGAAAACACTGTAATAATACGAAATATTCCGAGTGTATGCTTGGATGTTACCGCGGAGGCTGGCTGGTAAACAATGGGACGGCCGGCACATGTGAGGGCACATTGGACGCGTCTCGGACGAAAATCGGTATGCGGGTTTTTAATCGGTATGCGGGGCAAAAATTTTGCGATAAAAGTAATCGTTATGCGGAAAAATCGCTATGCGATGCCATCGTTATGCGGGGGTCCACTGTATACACCTGGAAAATCCTAGAGGGACTAGTACCGAACTTGCACACGAAAATCTCTCACTACGAAAGCAAAAGACTTGGCAGACGATGCACCATCCCCCCAATGAAAAGCAGGGGTGTCACTAGCACGTTAAGAGACCATACAATAAGTGTCAGGGGCCCGAGACTGTTCAACTGCCTCCCAGCACACATAAGGGGGATTACCAACAGACCCCTGGCAGTCTTCAAGCTGGCACTGGACAAGCACCTAAAGTCAGTTCCGGATCAGCTGGGCTGTGGCTCGTACGTTGGTTTGCGTGCAGCCAGCAGCAACAGCCTGGTTGATCAGGCTCTGATCCACCAGGAGGCCTGGTCACAGACCGGGCCGCGGGGGCGTTGACCCCCCGGAACTCTCTCCAGGTAAACTCCAGGTAAACATCCTGTGGATGAAATGTCCGTTGAGACATTGAGAGGAGACACAAAAGAAGTAGATGCTAGCTGAGAAATGATGGAGGGAGGGCTTCCTGTATGATCTGACGTATCTGCAGATTCAACTGTACTGGTAACATCAGAAACTGTTTTCGTGAGCATGTCTGTGATCTTTCTGCAGCTTCCTACATCTTTCTTTTTCTGTTCTTGAATTTTCTTTTCTTTTCTGTGACGCACTCGCGTAAGAACGTCCAACATCACGTTCACGAGATGCCATAGTGAGGATGTATCACTGTCTGTAATCATGCAAATACAAATTTTTCATTATCAATTATTATTAATTTTTTAATTATTATTCAATTTTTTTTTCTGTCAGTTGGGGGGATATGGCCCTTGTAGCCCCCTTTCCTCTGGCTGCGCATCTAAAAATTCAAAACGTTACCAGAAAGGAGTCATATACAGAACTTTTACCATAGATTAGGTTAGTGATTTGGGCTACGAATATTTTACTAATTCATCCTCCTTGATCTCCAATTTACTTAAACAGAAATCATACCGAGTCCAAGAACAATGCACAATGGTATTTATATTACCATTTTCATAACTAAACTAATCATTATGCTTTGCATGATATATGGCCTACCACCATAGATAAGGACATAAGAATTAAAGAATGCAGGGACAATTTTCAGTTTCACCCAACAAACGATTTTCTGATGTGGCTTATGTGTTTCTGGGGAAATATGTAGTAAATTAATTGATGTTCTACATCACTTCCGTCGCAACTTGAAAACTAAGCATTTGCGACGGAAGTGATTTAGAACATCAATCAATTGAGATCTGTTAATGAAATGATAAAGGCTTAGACAGGATAAAGTGCTTTTAAAACTTACAAACGGAAGTCAGTTTGCGTTTTTAGGTTTTTCTTTATAGTATTTTTACCAAAAATGCTTCTTTACTGGTCCATGCGTCTTTACTGGTCAAGTAACCCTATCAGGTACCTCCCTTAACATTTAGAGGCGAAAACAAACATTTATCCATACACATCAATGTCTATCAACAACACTTCAGTTAATTTGTCACAGTACAAGTCTAGAATGGTAGAACATCGAACTGTCTATTTACAGACAGCGATTCAAACCCCTCATCCACCCTTCTTTTCATTTATCGACTATTGTTTAATACAACTTAGTTAATTGAAGGTGGTTTCCATCCCTTAACCTTCATTGAAAGTGTTCAATCCCTCAGTCCTTCAGTCAAGGCTAGGTTATTGAACACCTACTAATGCTGAGGGATTGGTCACTTATCAAGGCCCTGAGAACACCTTAATAGTACCATTCCACTTCCATTGTCTAACATTGATGACTTTTTTGATCTTAGAAAGCGTGCTGTGCAGGTGAAACATTTCATCAATAAAGATACCCAAGCGCTTATGTTTTTTAAAGATTTTATTAGTTTCAATTGGTAATTTTTGCCTGTGATTATGGTGGGGTAATGTATCAGTTATGATACAGCACCTGGGGAAATGGGAAACACTTGGGTTCACTCCAAGGAAGGAGAGCATTATGATAAATCTTGATGTTAGAGGAGCCATTGCCAAAATCTGTCCAAATGTAGTCATGCAAGGATCCACTTTTTGGTAATTCTTTTAGGTTTAGTCACTCGTTAATAAGGAATTATACATGAAAAGGACACCAGGTGCTTGTGACCTTCTGATTGAATAAAACTGATGTTACTGTAAGTGAAGATTAATTAGTTTACTGTTTAGGCCTTTCCAATTATCATTAAAGTTGGCTATGTTGGCAAACTGTGATATGTAGACAGCTCCAATTGTGATAATTTTCATTAAGGTTTTGATAGTAAAGGATGCAAACAAATACAGTGGACCCCCGGTTAACGATATTTTTTCACTCCAGAAGTATGTTCAGGTGCCAGTACTGACCGAATTTGTTCCCATAAGGAATATTGTGAAGTAGATTAGTCCATTCCATTCCCCCAAACATACACGTACAAACGCACTTACATAAATACACTTACATAATTGGTCGCATTCGGAGGTGATCGTTATGCGGGGGTCCACTGTATTCCCTAAATATTTATTGAGGGTTTAAATAAAACAAAATCACGAGATAAAATTTATTATAGAATTATAAAAAATAAATATAGGTATGTTATATATTTATATGTAGTTTAGTATATTAAAACAGTGGTGCAATAAAAATCCACTACTATTTCTAAAACCATTTTGTTTAACAGTGCCATATTTATGGCATATACTGTATCACAGAACTTCCCAGTCTAAAGGTTCAGAACCTTCACAGAGTGTCAGGTTTGCCGTCAATGCTGATTTTGGAAGTTCCTCTGATATCTGGAATTTTTCATGCTGGCAGAGGTGTCCATCATTATCTAGGCCCCACAAGAAGTTATCTACTGTTGCTGGAAAAAACAGAAAAATACATATTATGCATGTGCAATGCAGGGAGCGAGAGGCTCATTTTCTGTTTTTCTGCACGAAATTATTAGAGATGGAGAAAATATTTTGGATTACTAAGTGTAAATGGTGGAAATGAACTTGTAACATAGTGGCACAGGATTTTTTATGAGGAAAGGGTCAGAAATGAGTACAGTGAAAGGAATTCAAGGATCAAGGGTAACATGCTGAAAGCAGGTGGGGGTATACTGTAGTTTTGGGGTGCTTGGTTTTTTTTTTTTTTTTAATTTTTTTTTTTCAACAGGCCATCTCCCACCAAGGCAGGGTGAGCCAAAAAAAAAAAAAAGAAGAAACATTTTCACAATCACTATCTTCCCAGAGGTGTGCCACTACAATAGTTAACATCTGCAAATATCCCCACCCCCTCCAGAGTGCAGGCACTGTACTTAGGTAAGGGCAAAGAACAGTTGCATAAAACAGTGTATAAAAATAAATGAAATCTCATAGTAGATTAAGGAATAATTTTCAGGAATGCATTAACATCAAAAGTGAGGGATATAAGTATAAAACTATACAGCACCATTAAAATTAACACATAATTGCCACTACATATATCACATAGCAAAACAATTGAATCTTTACCTGAAATTTTAGCAAGATTTCCTGGAATTTTCTGCCATGCATCACCAATGTAATTTGTGTTGGTCACTCCAATACGCTTGAAAACTTCACCACTAGGAGTAAGGGCAAAAACTTCATTGTCACTGAAAAAAAAAAATCAAAACTGTCAGCAAGGTATTTTGAAACCATGTTTAGGAAACAAGTTAGGATGTAAAAAAGGGGGAAATGCTTTCCAGTAATAGTGGTTCTCATGTAATACCTAGTTATAACTACACTTAAGCAAAGTACGTATATACTATATGTGAAATTCTATATGAATGGAGGAACACTGCAGAACCTACTCGTATTTTTGTACCTACCCAAGGTATTAGCCTAAAGAAATGTCCTTTGATCTTCATTCATCCAAGTTTATAACCTTTTTGCTGTCTCTTGTGTAGGTCTAGGTCATGGGTGGGCAAAATCTTCAGTGCAGGGGCCACATTCACAATTATAAAAGGCCGCATAGTATATTAAGTAAAATAATTAATATTTAAAATAGCCAAATTAAAAGGCTTTTAAAGAAAAAAGCAATTAATTTTTTAAAGTAGTATATGACTTGATACTGGCGGGCCGTAGTTTGCCCACCGCTGGTCTAGGTTATTGACACCGGTGCGATTCGTTGATCTACAGTTTTAAGCGCAGCACCCTCAAATATGTTGAGTGGTAAATTTGGGCCTGTGTGCACAGTATAAAAAAAAAACCTGCTTCACATGGTGCATAATGGGAAAGGCAAACCTGACCTTGTGATTTTGAAGCACTGGTATCATCTGACAGTATGGAAGACATACTACTGAGGTAGAGATGAATTTTTGTCAGTTTCAATACCAGAAATATTAAATATTTGACAATTTTCCTGAAGGGAAAGTCCTGACAATGAAAGGGTTAAGAAACAGAACCAATATAATTCAATGTTAGTGCATTTTCAACCCTAAATAACATGTAAAAGTCATCCATTTACAACTCCCTTACCTAATAGACAGATTCAGAGCCAAAAGGCCAGCAACAGGAACCCATGAGAGGCCAATGGGTAGTTCTGGGAAGATGGCTTCTCTCACATACACTCTGCGACTTGAGTCCACAGCCCAGACCATGTGCAGCTTCATACCCACAAAAACCTGGTTGTAATTTTATGTTAGGGTTATAGAACAAATTATTTACTTAATTTACTTCATGTTTTAATTTTTTTGGGGGGTCACCCTGCCTTGGTGGGAAACAGCCGACATGTTAAAAAAATTATTTTTGCCATTTAGAATGCATATGCCATTTATGTAACTAAAGAATACTACACTTTTCTGAACCTAAATAGGTATAAATGCTCCATATTAAGGTAGGGTGACCTATAGGAAACAATGCTTTCCAGAAAAGCATAGACATCACAATGAAATGATCCCTTGAACTGCAACATTCATACACATCTTGTTTAGATAAAACAATGTTCTCTAATAATAATTATGTAACAAGGAATAACACTATACTGTACCTTAGTGAACACGGCATTTCCTTTAAGAGTTACTGGATCAACCTGGATCCATGCTGGTGGAAGACTTCCACTTGTAGGAGTAAGGGGACCTTGTCGCATATATACGCCTCCACGAGTGTCTACTCCCCAGACGACGTCCATACCACATGATATATGGCATAAATGAATATCTCCTACATGAAAAAAAAAAAAATTATCCAATGCTGTATTTAAATGTATGTAGACCTGTACAACCACACCAGGAAGAATTAAAGGCAACTTTCTCCACCAAAAAAAAATAAATAAATGAGTGTACTATTTCACACAAAAAATTCTTCCTGTAAAAACTTTAATGGGAGGTGATATGATGCTGGTGAAGTTTTGCACTCCTTTGATTAAAATAAATAAATGTCCTGTAAAGAAAATGACAACAGACATACTGTACATAAAGGCACAAGATGTACATAAAACACATTTGTCATGCCTAAAACTAATCTTTCAGTACTTCATAAAGTCCAGAAGTTTCACTTAAAGATCATAATTTTTTTTTCCCAGAGAAAAATCAGTTATGCAAATTCTTATATAATTCAGGAAAATTAAGATATTTTACAATGTGTAAATTTAACAAGGCCAAGTTAGATTACAACATTAGTTTTGGTGTGAACTAAAAACAAAGTCACAACACATGTGTTTTCCGTGGTGACGGGGGATGGCCCTTCAATCAAATTTAAATGCCATATATATTGTACTTTGTGGCATTTATGGATTTGGAAAAGGCGTATGACAGGGTGGATAGGGGGGCAGTGTGGCAGATGTTGCAAGTGTATGGTGTAGGAGGTAGGTTACTGAAAGCAGTGAAGAGTTTTTACGAGGATAGTGAGGCTCAAGTTAGAGTATGTAGGAAAGAGGGAAATTATTTCCCAGTAAAAGTAGGCTTTAGACAAGGATGTGTGATGTCACCGTGGTTGTTTAATATATTTATAGATGGGGTTGTAAGAGAAGTAAATGCGAGGGTCTTGGCAAGAGGCGTGGAGTTAAAAGATAAAGAATCACACACAAAGTGGGAGTTGTCACAGCTGCTCTTTGCTGATGACACTGTGCTCTTGGGAGATTCTGAAGAGAAGTTGCAGAGATTGGTGGATGAATTTGGTAGGGTGTGCAAAAGAAGAAAATTAAAGGTGAATACAGGAAAGAGTAAGGTTATGAGGATAACAAAAAGATTAGGTGATGAAAGATTGAATATCAGATTGGAGGGAGAGAGTATGGAGGAGGTGAATGTATTCAGATATTTGGGAGTGGACGTGTCAGCGGATGGGTCTATGAAAGATGAGGTGAATCATAGAACTGATGAGGGGAAAAGAGTGAGTGGTGCACTTAGGAGTCTGTGGAGACAAAGAACTTTGTCCTTGGAGGCAAAGAGGGGAATGTATGAGAGTATAGTTTTACCAACGCTTTTATATGGGTGTGAAGCATGGGTGATGAATGTTGCAGCGAGGAGAAGGCTGGAGGCAGTGGAGATGTCATGTCTGAGGGCAATGTGTGATGTGAATATAATGCAGAGAATTCGTAGTTTGGAAGTTAGGAGGAGGTGCGGGATTACCAAAACTGTTGTCCAGAGGGCTGAGGAAGGGTTGTTGAGGTGGTTCGGACATGTAGAGAGAATGAAGCGAAACAGAATGACTTCAAGAGTGTATCAGTCTGTAGTGGAAGGAAGGCGGGGTAGGGGTCAGCCTAGGAAAGGTTGGAGAGAGGGGGTAAAGGAGGTTTTGTGTGCGAGGGGCTTGGACTTCCAGCAGGCATGAGTGAGCGTGTTTGATAGGAGTGAATGGAGACAAATGGTTTTTAATACTTGACGTGCTGTTGGAGTGTGAGCAAAGTAACATTTATGAAGGGGTTCAGGGAAACCGGCAGGCCGGACTTGAGTCCTGGAGATGGGACGTACAGTGCCTGCACTCTGAAAGAGGGGTGTTAATGTTGCAGTTTAAAAACTGTAGTGTAAAGCACCCTTCTGGCAAGACAGTGATGGAGTAAATGATGGTGAAAGTTTTTCTTTTTCGGGCCACCCTGCCTTGGTGGGAATCGGCCAGTGTGATAATAAAAAAAAATAATACATACCAATTTGATTCAGGTCGAGCTGTTGCCAATGTGATCCGTGGAGTGATTTTGCAGAGAGTCCCAGCCTGATAAAGATATCTCCAGCTGCTGTTAAAACCCACATAGCTTCTGGACGCTGACTCACACTCACAATGCACTCATTTTTTGGTAAGTCAAAAGGCTGAAAACAGCAATGCTAGAAGTTTAAATGTGTCACTCATAAATATACATAACATACTGTAATAATGCATGTGTTTAACCCTTAAACTGTCCAAGCAGATCTACGTTATTTTTACATATTTTCAAATATAACAAAAAAATCTACTTTTTTTACATACATACTTTCAAATGTTGAAAAAACATATATACAGTATAAATTTGGACTGTTTACGGGTTAAAATAGGAATTGACATAGACACCAGAATCAAAATTCTTCATTAAAGACTGGAAGAGATACAAAAGGAAATGTTAAGAAATTGCTTTCTTCATGGCTACAATCAAAACAAAGTAACTTTGCCATTTGAAAGCCTTTTGCAAAACAAATACTAAACCAGGTATACCACCAAGAACTACCATAGATATGAAAGCCTGCTTAGCAGTGGCCAGGAGGCCTATTGCAGAGCTTCTCTAATATTTTCTCAAGTTAACACTTGATTTGTTGCTCTCTCCTGCCTTTAAAATGTGCTACCGACAAGTATAATCTATTAGATTTGAAAAGGCCTGTTGTACAGGTGTCTAAATAAAGGTTCTAACTACTGAGTGTATGTTTTTATCAACTGCATTATTATATTTATAGGAAGTACTAAATGTGTAGTAGGTAGTAGGTTGGTAGACAGCAACCACCCAGGGAAGTACTACCGTCCTGCCAGATGACTGTGAAACAAAAACCTGTAACTGTTTTGCATGATGGTAGGATTGCTGGTTTCTTTTTCTGTCTCATAAACACGCTAAGATAACAGGGATATCTTGCTACTCCTACTTACACTTTGGTCACACTTCACAGACACGCACATGCATATATATATATATACATACATCTAGGTTTTTCTCCTTTTTCTAAATAGCTCTTGTCCTTTTTATTTCTTCTATTGTCCATGGGGAAGTGGAAAAGAATCTTTCCTCCGTAAGCCATGCGTGTCGTATGAGGCGACTAAAATGCCGGGAGCAATGGGCTAGTAACCCCTTCTCCTGTATACAATTACTAAAAAAGAGAAGAAGAAAAACTTTATAAAACTGGGTTGCTTAAATGTGCGTGGATGTAGTGCGGATGACAAGAAACAGATGATTGCTGATGTTATGAATGAAAAGAAGTTGGATGTCCTGGCCCTAAGCGAAACAAAGCTGAAGGGGGTAGGAGAGTTTCAGTGGGGGGAAATAAATGGGATTAAATCTGGAGTATCTGAGAGAGTTAGAGCAAAGGAAGGGGTAGCAGTAATGTTAAATGATCAGTTATGGAAGGAGAAAAGAGAATATGAATGTGTAAACTCAAGAATTATGTGGATTAAAGTAAAGGTTGGATGCGAGAAGTGGGTCATAATAAGCGTGTATGCACCTGGAGAAGAGAGGAATGCAGAGGAGAGAGAGAGATTTTGGGAGATGTTAAGTGAATGTATAGGAGCCTTTGAACCAAGTGAGAGAGTAATTGTGGTAGGGGACTTGAATGCTAAAGTAGGAGAAACTTTTAGAGAGGGTGTGGTAGGTAAGTTTGGGGTGCCAGGTGTAAATGATAATGGGAGCCCTTTGATTGAACTTTGTATAGAAAGGGGTTTAGTTATAGGTAATACATATTTTAAGAAAAAGAGGATAAATAAGTATACACGATATGATGTAGGGCGAAATGACAGTAGTTTGTTGGATTATGTATTGGTAGATAAAAGACTGTTGAGTAGACTTCAGGATGTACATGTTTATAGAGGGGCCACAGATATATCAGATCACTTTCTAGTTGTAGCTACACTGGGAGTAAAAGGTAGATGGGATACAAGGAGAATAGAAGCATCAGGGAAGAGAGAGGTGAAGGTTTATAAACTAAAAGAGGAGGCAGTTAGGGTAAGATATAAACAGCTATTGGAGGATAGATGGGCTAATGAGAGCATAGGCAATGGGGTCGAAGAGGTATGGGGTAGGTTTAAAAATGTAGTGTTAGAGTGTTCAGCAGAAGTTTGTGGTTACAGGAAAGTGGGTGCAGGAGGGAAGAGGAGCGATTGGTGGAATGATGATGTAAAGAGAGTAGTAAGGGAGAAAAAGTTAGCATATGAGAAGTTTTTACAAAGTAGAAGTGATGCAAGGAGGGAAGAGTATATGGAGAAAAAGAGAGAGGTTAAGAGAGTGGTGAAGCAATGTAAAAAGAGAGCAAATGAGAGAGTGGGTGAGATGTTATCAACAAATTTTGTTGAAAATAAGAAAAAGTTTTGGAGTGAGATTAACAAGTTAAGAAAGCCTAGAGAACAAATTGATTTGTCAGTTAAAAATAGGAGAGGAGAGTTATTAAATGGAGAGTTAGAGGTATTGGGAAGATGGAAGGAATATTTTGAGGAATTGTTAAATGTTGATGAAGATAGGGAAGCTGTGATTTCGTGTATAGGGCAAGGAGGAATAACATCTTGTAGGAGTGAGGAAGAGCCAGTTGTGAGTGTGGGGGAAGTTCGTGAGGCAGTAGGTAAAATGAAAGGGGGTAAGGCAGCCGGGATTGATGGGATAAAGATAGAAATGTTAAAAGCAGGTGGGGATATAGTTTTGGAGTGGTTGGTGCAATTATTTAATAAATGTATGGAAGAGGGTAAGGTACCTAGGGATTGGCAGAGAGCATGCATAGTTCCTTTGTATAAAGGCAAAGGGGATAAAAGAGAGTGCAAAAATTATAGGGGGATAAGTCTGTTGAGTGTACCTGGTAAAGTGTATGGTAGAGTTATAATTGAAAGAATTAAGAGTAAGACGGAGAATAGGATAGCAGATGAACAAGGAGGCTTTAGGAAAGGTAGGGGGTGTGTGGACCAGGTGTTTACAGTGAAACATATAAGTGAACAGTATTTAGATAAGGCTAAAGAGGTCTTTGTGGCATTTATGGATTTGGAAAAGGCGTATGACAGGGTGGATAGGGGGGCAATGTGGCAGATGTTGCAAGTGTATGGTGTAGGAGGTAGGTTACTGAAAGCAGTGAAGAGTTTTTACGAGGATAGTGAGGCTCAAGTTAGAGTATGTAGGAAAGAGGGAAATTTTTTCCCAGTAAAAGTAGGCCTTAGACAAGGATGTGTGATGTCACCGTGGTTGTTTAATATATTTATAGATGGGGTTGTAAGAGAAGTAAATGCGAGGGTCTTGGCAAGAGGCGTGGAGTTAAAAGATAAAGAATCACACACAAAGTGGGAGTTGTCACAGCTGCTCTTTGCTGATGACACTGTGCTCTTGGGAGATTCTGAAGAGAAGTTGCAGAGATTGGTGGATGAATTTGGTAGGGTGTGCAAAAGAAGAAAATTAAAGGTGAATACAGGAAAGAGTAAGGTTATGAGGATAACAAAAAGATTAGGTGATGAAAGATTGAATATCAGATTGGAGGGAGAGAGTATGGAGGAGGTGAACGTATTCAGATATTTGGGAGTGGACGTGTCAGCGGATGGGTCTATGAAAGATGAGGTGAATCATAGAATTGATGAGGGAAAAAGAGTGAGTGGTGCACTTAGGAGTCTGTGGAGACAAAGAACTTTGTCCTTGGAGGCAAAGAGGGGAATGTATGAGAGTATAGTTTTACCAACGCTCTTATATGGGTGTGAAGCGTGGGTGATGAATGTTGCAGCGAGGAGAAGGCTGGAGGCAGTGGAGATGTCATGTCTGAGGGCAATGTGTGGTGTGAATATAATGCAGAGAATTCGTAGTTTGGAAGTTAGGAGGAGGTGCGGGATTACCAAAACTGTTGTCCAGAGGGCTGAGGAAGGGTTGTTGAGGTGGTTCGGACATGTAGAGAGAATGGAGCGAAACAGAATGACTTCAAGAGTGTATCAGTCTGTAGTGGAAGGAAGGCGGGGTAGGGGTCGGCCTAGGAAGGGTTGGAGGGAGGGGGTAAAGGAGGTTTTGTGTGCGAGGGGCTTGGACTTCCAGCAGGCATGCGTGAGCGTGTTTGATAGGAGTGAATGGAGACAAATGGTTTTTAATACTTGACGTGCTGTTGGAGTGTGAGCAAAGTAACATTTATGAAGGGATTCAGGGAAACCGGCAGGCCGGACTTGAGTCCTGGAGATGGGAAGTACAGTGCCTGCACTCTGAAGGAGGGGTGTTAATGTTGCAGTTTAAAAACTGTAGTGTAAAGCACCCTTCTGGCAAGACAGTGATGGAGTGAATGATGGTGAAAGTTTTTCTTTTTCGGGCCACCCTGCCTTGGTGGGAATCGGCCGGTGTGATAATAAAAAAAAAAAAATAACTAAATGTGTATAAGTCAATGCACAATGAGGTAATTAGGGTTGATCCAACGAAGGGGATAATACCTCTAATTCCTTGGATCAATAACTCTTCACCAGCATCAAAGATCCCCCCCCCCCTCTCCCATGAAGAACGACACTTCTTAACCTTGAAAAAGTTTCATATATGTACAATATTACAAACTTAAAAAAGCCTTTACTAGAAAATTACCAACATTTACCCCTTAGACTTAGCTTTAACTTTCTGATTATAATATATATAGTCAGGCTGCCTCTTGAAAGCTAAGTAGGAAGACTAAAAATTACAATGCATTACAAGAAAAAGCCACGACCTGCATCTTGCGGTAACTGTTGATATTATTTCAAAACTACTTTTATATATATATAGTGGTACCCGGAGTTTCGTACAGCTCCCAAGTCGAACAATTATGCAAGTGTATTATTGTAAGTGCTTTTGCAAGTATTTTTGGGGGTCTGAAGCAGACTAGTCTAATTTACATTATTCCTTATGGGAACAAATTTGTTCGGTAATGGCACTCGAACAGCCTTCAGGAAAGAATTATGGCCAAAACTCAGGGTACCACTGTATAAGTATAAACCAGAAATTTAAATAAACACAGCTTTACATGCCGGAATTTTTTAATAAATGAACGTAACAATTCACTGGAGTGATCTGGGATTACCAGGATGTTGCTTTATTCCACTACACTACAGATGTTATGAGGTTTCTGCATCCAGGTCCCAGTAAGATTCACCAGCCTGCCCTGGATGATCACTGGTGAAATCTTATGACCTTTTGTGGTGCAGTGGACTAAAGTAACAAGCTGGTAAAAATCCCAGACTGCACTTTATCCTGATCACTTCACTCCAAAACTATTTTATTCTTACCACAGAACAGGCAGTGTTGGGGTTAACAACAAACAGTTGTCCAAGAGGAGAGAGACAACAAATGGCACCCTGATCCATGTATAAACCCTCGGCACAAACAGTAGACCAGACATCTTCACTAAACACCGACCAAACATGACCTGAATAAGAAAAAAATAACTGCAGAATATTTGTTTAAAGTGGGCAATCTTTTATAAACAATATTATCAACAATTTTTTTTGGCACATCAGCTGTGTCCCACCAAAGTAGGGTGACGCAAGAAAAGGAAACACATTCACCATCGCTTAAAAGTGTGCAGACATCACAAATGGCCCTCTGAACTACATCCCCACTGCCCCCTTTAGAATGCAGGCACTGTACTTCCTCATCTCCAGGACTCAGTCTGGCCAACTGATTTCCCTAATCCCCTTCATAAATGTTATCTTGCACTCAAACAGCACATTAAGCCATATCAACCACTTGTTTGTCTACTCTGGCCTGAAAAACCTCCTTTGTTTTCCTCAAGTCTATTATGTATGCATTACTCAAACTTTAAATTAAAAACTGTTTCAATGAATTAACCAATATATAACAAAAAAATGATTAAATGCCTAACCTGTACAATTTGGATCATGTACAGAGTACCAGTTGGAGTTGTGTTCTGCTACCCAGAGCCCTCGTGATGATGCATCAATCATGATGCTACCATACTCTCCAATGCTGTCCATCATGTAATCACTAGTTACAACCTAAAATACAGTTTGTTATTGTGATAATTATTTAGGTTAAGAAAATGACAAGAGTAGATAGCACAATCAAAATAAGCATGTGAATTTTCTATTTGGATATTAGAAAAAATGTGAAATAAACTTGAACATAACATTGATACAAAGATTATCTGAATAGACACAGCATCACAGTGAACACTGAAGATCAAAGCTTCCCTGGTGATTTACTGTCACCGCTTTAATGCCATAAAAAAAATACCACGGCCAGGGACTGAACGCGTGGCAAACGAGTCGTAAAACTCCAGGCGTGGCCTGAAGTTTTATGATTTTGTGAAATCTTATTTTATAGCATTAACTTTCCTAAATTCAGTCCATTTTTGTTTCACGTATTAATACCATGTGTAAAGAAAACTAACACACCTAACACAGAAATTAGTAGGGATCACTGGATATTATAATGGATTTTTTTTTTACCACACCAGCCATCTCCCACCGGGGTAGGGTGACCCAAAAAGAAAAATATTTTCTTTTTACATTTAGTAATTTATACAGAAGGGGTTACTAGCCCCTTGCTCCTGGCATTTTAGTTGCCTCTTACAACACACATGGCTTATGGAGATAGGATTCTTCTCTACTTCCCCGTGGAGATTAAAGCATACATCCTCTGCACATCTATTTTTTTGTTATGGTTCTTTTAAATGATACTTGGCAAACAACTAGGGGCATAATTAACCTTCTGTCATATAATAACAAAAAAATGTACTCACTTGCCACCACTTTGAATCCCTGCCCTGTGGATATTTGGCACAGACTCCAAGACGAAAGTACACTTGGCCCTTGCCATCTACAATCCATCCTTTCTGCCCTGGTCCCAGTGCCATAGCCATTACAGGTACTGCACTGGTCTCCATTACTCCCCATTCGTGACCTAGAGGTGAGCGAGAAGTCACTCCTATCCTGAAAAGGAAATACTCGTGCTATAAATTCTGAAATTTAGGAGGAAAAAAAAAACTATACTGCACATCATTAATATCAGTACAATACTGGTCTTTTTAAGCTCAGTTACAAAGTTCATACTAACCTAAACAACAACTTTCCTTGGTCGGTAAGGCCCCATACTACTTGGCTACGGCATATAACTCTCGCCATTTTAAACTCCTCACACTGCACAATTTGTGGACTCCGATCACTCAAACTTGGCTGTACACACATCTGTTAAAAATATTTTGAAAGGAATTGTAACCACTGAAAACTATAAAATATTAAAATAATGTCCCCAAAATTTTATGTCTAAAAACAATAACTCTGAAATTATTATTGTTATATATATATATATATATATATATATATATATATATATATTTTTTTTTTTTTTTTTTTTTTTTTTTTTTTCAACAAGTCGGCCGTCTCCCACCGAGGCAGGGTGACCCAAAAAAGAAAGAAAATCCCCAAAAAGAAAATACTTTCATCATCATTCAACACTTTCACCACACTCGCACATTATCACTGTTTTTGCAGAGGTGCTCAGAATACAACAGTCTAGAAGCATAAACATATAAAGATACACAACATATCCCTCCAAACTGCCAATATCCCAAACCCCTCCTTTAAAGTGCAGGCATTGTACTTCCCATTTCCAGGACTCAAGTCCGACTATATGAAAATAACCGGTTTCCCTGAATCCCTTCACTAAATATTACCCTGCTCACACTCCAACAGATCGTCAGGTCCCAAGTACCATTCGTCTCCATTCACTCCTATCTAACACGCTCACGCACGCTTGCTGGAAGTCCAAGCCCCTTACCCACAAAACCTCCTTTACCCCCTCTCTCCAACCCTTTCGAGGACGACCCCTACCCCGCCTTCCTTCCCCTATAGATTTATATGCTTTCCATGTCATTTTACTGTGATCCATTCTCTCTAAATGACCAAACCACCTCAACAACCCCTCTTCTGCCCTCTGACTAATACTTTTATTAACTCCACACCTTCTCCTAATTTCCACACTCCGAATTTTCTGCATAATATTTACACCACACATTGCCCTTAAACAGGACATCTCCGCTGCCTCCAACCGTCTCCTCGCTGCTGCATTTACCACCCAAGCTTCACACCCATATAAGAGTGTTGGTACTACTATACTTTCATACATTCCCTTCTTTGCCTCCATAGATAACGTTTTTTGACTCCACATATACCTCAACGCACCACTCACCTTTTTTCCCTCATCAATTCTATGATTAACCTCATCCTTCATAAATCCATCCGCCGACACGTCAACTCCCAAGTATCTGAAAACATTCACTTCTTCCATACTCCTCCTCCCCAATTTGATATCCAATTTTTCTTTATCTAAATCATTTGACACCCTCATCACCTTACTCTTTTCTATGTTCACTTTCAACTTTCTACCTTTACACACATTCCCAAACTCATCCACTAACCTTTGCAATTTTTCTTTAGAATCTCCCATAAGCACAGTATCATCAGCAAAAAGTAACTGTGTCAATTCCCATTTTGAATTTGATTCCCCATAATTTAATCCCACCCCTCTCCCAAACACCCTAGCATTTACTTCCTTTACAACCCCATCTATAAATATATTAAACAACCATGGTGACATTACACATCCCTGTCTAAGACCTACTTTTACCGGGAAGTAGTCTCCCTCTCTTCTACACACCCTAACCTGAGCCTCACTATCCTCATAAAAAACTCTTTACAGCATTTAATAACTTACCACCTATTCCATATACTTGCAACATCTGCCACATTGCTCCTCTATCCACTCTATCATATGCCTTTTCTAAATCCATAAATGCAATAAAAACTTCCCTATCTTTATCTAAATACTGTTCACATATATGCTTCAATGTAAACACCTGATCTACACATCCCCTATTTTAAATGCACCAGGCATCACTCACAGAGGTAGGGTGATCTAAAAAAGAAAAAAAAACTTTTCGCCATCACTCACTAGATCACTGTCCCACCTCCAAAGTCTGACTAACTGGTTTACCTGAATCCTTTCATAAATGTTACCTTGATCACACTCCAACAGCACATAGTCATAAAAACCACTTGCCTCCACTCAGTCTTATCTAAAACAAACACACGCACATGCATGCACACACCTGCTGGATGTCTAGGCCCCCCACATACAAAACCTACTTTATCCCCTTCCTCCAACCACATCATCCTATTTTGCTCCGTCCTCCCTAAGTGTCCAAACCACCTTACCCCTTCCTCAGGCCCCACTAGCAAGCCCTAACCACACTGATGTGATTATTATTATGGCTTCATTATTCCACCACTTCCAAGTAACTGATTCAACTATATAAGTCTTCTCTCATGTCTGTATTAGATTGATAAGACCCTGGTGTGTACACATCATATTCATAATTTTTTTTTTTTAACAAACTGGCTGTATCCCACCAAGGCAGGGTGACCTAAAAAGAAAGTCTCTTTTTAAATTTAGTAATTTATACAGGATTTACTAGACCCTTGCTTCCAAGCATTTTAATAGTCTCTTTTGACATGCATGGCTTCAGAGGAAGGATTCTGTTCCACATCCCCATGGAGAATCATTATTATTATTATTATTATCATCAACAATAAGACTGGTTCCAAACATTTTTCAGATATTAAAATGTTAAAAATGTGTAAAATTACTACTGTTCTTACCTGATTTTGTTTATTGATGTACCATGTAAGATCCTCATCCACACACATTTGTAAAACATTCTCGGCTACAGGCATCATCTTGGATGATGGTAACATTTCCAATCTTGGATTGCAGATGGCATATGCATTAGAGACAAACTGTAGCCACATTATGTGACCACTTGGTGAACTAGAAATATGGGTAGCCTTTTTAGGCAACTTAACTTTTCTCCAAGCTTTGCTTTCTAAAATATTATCTTTAAAGAAGAGGTTGTTGTGATCATCAATAAATGACACATTACTTTCTGAAACAGTCAAACTAATAACACTACTGGGGAATTTGTGTCTAATCCATCCTCCAGTCATTTCTTCCTCTTCGTACTCAAAACATTCTTGTACATCTGAGGTAGAGTATGACCAACTAATATCTGCTACCTCTGATGAATCTGTAACAGTGAATCTCTCTCTTGATTCAGCTGTGAGTTGGTCTTGTCCCTCAGCTTGTGGTTTGTTTCCAAGAGATAAGATGCTGCTTCCAGAAGGTGGACCATAACTCAGGCAGCTAAGTCTGTCTTCACTTATGTTACTTGCTATATGTTCATCTCTATCTCTTACCAGGAAAGGATCACTGAAGTCAGTGCAGTCTTTACTGCTTTGCTGATTGTGAAGTTCAATGCTCCCATCAAAGGAACTGACGGTACTGTTGCCAGCGTAAAACTGTGCATAGAAATCGATGCTATCTGAATTATCAAGAGCAGGACTTGCCTCCTTAAGTGTGCTTGGCGTGGAACAATCAGTACTCTCAACACTATGTTCTCTGTGTAAATATGAGCATTCTTCAGGGTTCAAAGTACATTCAACTGCATTATCTTTACTTTTTCTCATTTCATGATCCAACCTTAAGCAATTAAGGTCAAGGATATCTGCCAAAAGGCTCTCCTTTTCTTGAATGTCACTTTTAAAATCATCATATGTTCTGGTATCAACACACTTTAAATCTAACTTGGCTGTAGAATGACTTTCCTCAGTGTCTTCAGTACCAGCTCTCTCATAATGGCATTCTGCAGGGTTCTCGCAAACTATTTCAAAATTTTCTAAATTTCTCTCATTTGCCAACATCCCACAAGTCTTATCTTGAGGCTGATTGTTCTGAGAAGACTTTGTACTTAGTGATACTGACACATCTTGAGGACAGACAGGTAAGTGTGATGGTGTCTCACAGCTAAGTGTATCACTTGTGTCTGATGTAGATCTAAAGCTGTTTACACTCAGATTGTCAGGTGAAGGGACAGCATCTGGAAAGAAATAGTAAATAAGTAAATTAGTTATGGCTAGAAAATGCTTAAGAATCGGGTCCCTACTCTGACTACTAAAATGACTTTTCAAGTAAGATAGAAGGAGGTGTAGTATAAAGACAGGTCTTTAAAAGAAAACTGAGCAAGTTCCTACAAAAGATGACTGATCAGTGGGTCATCAGGTGTGTCATTTGATAAATTTAAATATTTATAATAGTTACATGTTGTGGATAATATCAGATCCCAACAAAAGAAAACCATTTGTTCCTAAAGAATGCACTAGCCAAATAACAAGATTGTAACAAATAAAATTTGGAGAAACTTTCTATTTTTTTTAACATGCAGATCATCTTCCAAGGCAGGGTGACCCAAAAAAAGAAACACTTTCACTATCAGTGTCTTGACAAAGACACGCAGATATGGCAGTTCATTATCCTGTGATAATGAAAAAAACAAAAACAAATAGCACATGGCACTGCCATTACCAATACAAAAATTATAAAGCCATCATCTACTGTACAAAATAACAAAGTTAACTTGATTTCTTGCTGCACTTGGTAAGACTGCCTTAAAACACTAAAAACTAATCTAGACCATTCCTTCAATGTTAGTGAAGGGGTCTTGATCCAGGGAATTGGAACTACCTTTTACTCTGATGAAATCAGATTGCCACCTATTTCCCAGCCAGCCATTGCATGACCTCTACAGGTTTAGCACTTCCTTATAAATACAACCATAATAACAATAATGGGAATGCTATCACCGAAAAAACAGAACTCACCAGATTTTTTCTTTTTCTTCTTTGGCTTGTCTCTCAAAACCAATGGTTCAGAGTCTGCACTTTCTGCAGCTACAATCTGTGAACTTGTTACAATTTCTTCCAAGTCTCCAACAACTTCCAGTTCTCCCTGAGAAAGTGAAATATGAATTGAACAAAATAAATAAGAATACATATTTAGAAATAAATATTCAGAGAAAAAAAAATATGGAAAGGGTGTATGTTTAGGGTATCAGATGAAAGTACGTAGTTCCCTCAAGGGAGATTCAGTGATGTCAGTGAGAGGCTCTTGATTCAAGGAACTGGATCTGCCCTCCCCTTCCTTGTATCAAAACCTGAATGTTTCTCATTCCCCCTGGCATTGCATGATCCCTATGGAATTAGAGCTCCCTATGAATGCAATAATAATAATAAGAGAGATAAAACATAACTAATGTGCAAAAGTGACTGAGGACATAATCCACCTACAGGATATGCTAAACTCCAAAAATATTATATCTAAAATTTAGCATACATAGTAAGAGTATACATAATACCTAAAAAAAAAAAGGTTGATTGGGAAAATATAGTACAGCCTCTCCTTACTTAACAACGAAGTTCCATTCCTAAGACCACATCGGTAAACAAATTAGTCACTAAGTGAGGAGCATACTATAATGGTAGTGGGTTTGTGTCAACTATCTTTGATATTGTTTTAATGTCAATTTGGCATCATTTATAACATTTCTGGTATATTTTTAAATGTTTATACAGTAGTGTACTGTATATCGTATAAACAGAATTGAGGAAATCAGCTCTAGTATACATTATTTAGGCATGCAAACTGGTCAGAGAGCCCATCGTAGTTTGAGGCGTCAGTAAACAAGTATACGTCGTTAAGTGAGGGGAGGCTGTAATGCATTTCAACTAAACAATCTGAACAGGAAACTATAGTGTCAATCAACTAATGTTTTGGTAAATTTTTCACTTTTTTTTTAATGACATTTGTACTCATCTGTTTTCCACATTTCAGCTTTGATTTGTTAATTCATTCATAAATATTGCCTACTACAGTACTTAACATTTAAAATACGTATCAGGAAATACCTCAAACTGCGCAAACCTTTGCATACAAATCACTATGAAAACAATTGAGTATCTTTCATCTTGAGCAAGTATTAAAAAAAAAGTGATAATGATAATTATCAAAGGGTGGTTCATTGTACTGCCAGAGAGAGTTATGATGGCTATGGGCACAAGATGATTTCCCCTAGTTACAAATATTCTGGAGAAATACATGCACAGTATTTTTATACGTGTATCTGTACAGCTGGACTTGAATCCTGAAGGTGGGAAAAACAGTGCCTTCACTGTAAAGGAAGGGTTTAGGATATTTGCTGTTTAGAGACATCTGAGCCACCTCTGGCAAGACAGTGAAAGTGTGAATGATGGCAAAAGTGTTTCTTTTTCAGGTCACCGTGCCTCAGTGGGAGACAGCCAGTGTGTAAAAAAAAAAAAAAGGATTTTTGGTTTCCCTGTGCTTTGAGAATATCCTAAGGCCAGGCTTAGTGCAATCCAATGGTATTACTTGGAATTCCTCAATTATCCTTTAAAAATCATTCCTTTCTCTCATTCTCTTGATTTTGACAAAATGTCGTGGATTTTTTCATAGTCATTTCTCAATTATAGTTTATCACTTATGTGCCCAAAAAACACTGCATTCTCCAGCACCTGCCTTGTGTAATGACTATTTGTCAGACATGCTTCCAGAACTGTTCGACAAATTAAATCCCCAACTACACGTACAAGCTTGAGCACAATTCATTCACCTAATACTTAAATGCAAGTTAAATATTAAAATATTAGCATTATACTTACCGTGACATGTATATCTTGCAAAGGAGGTGTTTTTCCCAAAGCTGTAATGAGTAATGGAGATGAGAACAGCGTAGGAAAAAAGCTGCTGGCAGACTGCACCATTCTGGGATGTGGTGAAGCAGATGTACACGAAAACTGTTCACTTTCTTTTATTGTTCCAGATGATGACGATCGGTGATGGCCTTGTTTCTCTCTCTTCACATTAGTGTTAGCAGACGATGCAAGATAACCCACCTGCTGCTGTTTATTACTTTTAATATCCGTTATACCAGCAGAGTTAGCATGTTCGGAGACCTTGGCTGCAACAGAGCCACTCACACGAGCAATTTGTTCAAAAAGTCCAGACCCTTTAGACACAAGACGGGCGCCAATATCACGCAGATTTTGAGTTTCAGGCAAAGAAGAAAGCCATGTAGATGAGGAAGTCACTTTCTCTCCTATTTTAATAGGTTCAATGCTCAGACAAGCAACATATCTGGATCCTTCTAGTACAAATATTTCGTTCTCTGATACAGCTACTCCAGTTATATGTCGGAAATGCCCACTAAAAGTTAGCACTTTCAAGCTATTTACATCTATGACGAAGATCCAGTTTGAATTATGTGAAACTATATAAGATGTGCCAAGAATCTGAAGTAGTCCAAATGAAAACCTTTCGCCTTCTCTTGGCTTCTCAAAACTGGGATTTAACAAGCGTGCTGCGCCTCTTTCTGGCAATTCTTTTATTATGTGAGTGTGCAAAACTTCCCCCTCTTTTGTTGATGACCAGAGTCTCAGTCCAGGTCGGGACGTATAAAGTACAGCATCAGAAGAGGTGGCTGAAGGAAACCACACACACCCAAATAATCCAAAGTGTTTGCGAGGTTTCTGACCAATCTGCTGGATTCTACCATGAATAAAACTATACACAAGAGCTCTTTCTAGTGTGGATACTGCAAGATGCTGAGAGTTGTATGAGAGTTGTGTTATACTACTAGTCTCTAGGAAAAGTTTTTTGGCTGTGCATTCACTTGTCTGGTAATTAATTTCTACTACTGAAACTACACCATTTGCATCCCCAGAGAAGAGTAGCATCCCATTTCGACTCCAAGTTAAACTAGTAATTCTAGCACTATGAACATTTGCCACTGTGAAACGTTTTACTACTGGCTGCATTGGCATAATGCCTTTCAGCTTAGGGGCACTAATATCTGAAAATGAGAAAACGGAAAATGAAGTACAACATAAAACTGACCTTATCTAAGGAAGTGTAATGTAGTTATAACACTAGAAGGTTTCAGAAAACAGCACATACAATAATGTATTGCAAAGAATCTGATAACTGTAATTATAGTATTCTTGGAAAATATGAATCAAAGTGATTGGCATTTACTTGCATTACAAATAATGCTAAAGCATATAAGGAAAACATGATTATTGGACTGCTAAAACACTAAATATTATTATGTATGGCCAGTTTGTTGAAAGAAGAAAACCAGAAACAGTCACCTCTTTAACAAATGTACTATGTATATCCATTAATTCCGAAACAAATAACCCAGCGTTACATCAAAGTCTGCTAAACTGAGGGTTTTCTATACCTATACTAAACTACATGTACTCTATTACTGGCTATGGTAACTCTGAGCTTTTGAAATAAAACTCAATAGCTCTCATAATCCAGAATATTCAGAGGAGAGAATAAAATGCGGAGAATAAAAAATTACACGAGACTAGAGAGAGTCTGGAGAAACTGAATGCACTGAGATACAGCATGATGTCAAGAAGGAAATTTGTCGAGTTATTTTTGAATGCTGCAACAATTGGTAAAATAATGACACCCCTGTTGGTCTACCCCTATTTGGTCTGCTATGGTATCTATAGCCACAAATTATGTCAGAGCGCTACACTAGAAATCACACCGGTTCCCACCATATTTCTCATTTAGTCTATTAAGTATCTACATAGAGAGTACTTTTCTACAAGTCAAATAAATGTTAACACTTCATATGTAAATCAAACACGACAGAGCGCTCGCACACAAAACCTATAACCCTTAGGCCGACCCCTACCCCGCCTTTTCTACATGATTTCTTGAAGTCATTCTGTTTCGCTCCATTCTCTCTACATGTCCGAACCACCTCAACAACCCTTCCTCAGCCCTCTGGACAACATTATATGAGTATGTATATATATATATATACATATATATATATACATGTATATATATATACATGTATATATATATACATGTATGTATATATATATATTTATGTATATGTATCTATATATATGTATATGTATGTATATGTATGTATATATATATGTATATGTATGTATATATATATATATATATATATATATATATATATATATATATATATGTATATGTATAAATATGTATGTATATATATATATGTATATATATGTATGTATATATATATATGTATATATATGTATATGTATGTATATATATATGTATGTATATATATATATATATATATATATATATATATATATATATATATATATTCTATATGTATATATATATATATATATATATATATATATATATATATATATATATATATATATTGGGAAGTACAATGCCTGCACTTTAAAGGAGGGGTTTGGGATATTGGCAGTTTGGACTTTATACGTATATGCTTCTAAACTGTTGTATTCTGAGCACCTCTGCAAAAGCAGTGATAATGTGTGAGTGTGGTGAAAGTGTTGAATGATGATGAAAGTATTTTCCTTTCCACCCTGCCTCGGTGGGAGACGGCCGACTTGTTGAAAAAAAAAAATAAAAAATTTTAGGTTCGTTTAGGTTAGGTTATATGAGCCTGTAAATATGAATACCATACTATACAAGGAGGTGCCTCAACACCAGTGAAGGCAACCCTCCCTCTCCTTGGATCAAATCTGATTACCTCCCATTCCCCAATATACTGTATGGCCCCTAAAGGTTTAGCACTCCCCCATGAAATAACCTTGTGCATGCATAATTTCATCGAATTTCATATTTTTGGTGTCATTACCTTCAATAAATCATTCTCTACCATTTCGGAAGTATTTTTTTTTTATTTCTTGGGTCCTGACACTGAAAGAATTAAAATCATACTTGTTACTCATTGCTACGAAAGAGAGCAAGCAGCATACCTGGTGATGATGATGGGTTTGCTTCCTGAAAATTGGCTACTCTAGGAAGCTGGAAAAGTGTCAGAGTACCATCTATAGCTCCTGAGGCAATCATGTCATCAACAGTTCGAACACTCGCTACACTTGATATTGCTGACAGAGGATTCTGCAAGATATCACCGACTTTTAGAAAACATTGACACGTGTATATTGTTTCAAAGTGTATTTAATATTTTGTAAGACAACAATGCAAAAGATATTTTAAACAATTGCAGGCATTAATTAATTCCATGAGAGCAAAACAGGGAAGAAAAAAATACATATAAACCAACTCAATAAATCCACAACCTAAACACGGAGGATTAAAATGAGCAAATACATCATTAAATTTCAATTTCGCCCATGTTAACTAATTACAAGGATTGTGATTTTTAATAAACTAAAAAGATATTTTTGTCTAATGACAAAAAATAGCATTGATATCCCACTGAGACAATTGACTCAAATGGGTTTGGTGTATATTTTATGAATAAGTATATTGATACTGTATATACTGTCAAAGGTATGACAAACAAAGGCACAGTTTATTTTTGTGAATACAATAATATGCTGAAAGAGGTAAAAAAAATAGTTCCTATTGAAAACCTACCTCACACTTGAGTCTCATGAGGTTGGCTGAGGGTAGATGAGCCAAGTACACAAGCCCTACATTGGTGCCCAGGACTAAATGCTGTGGTAGAGTAGCTAGGCAGGTAAGTTGAAGGTCCGCAGCCCCGAGGCCTCGCTGGAACTGTTGTGGCAACTGATCCAATAAGTTGTTGAGTGGCACCCATTCTGTCCACAAAAGATTCTCTTCTGAAGTCATCTTAAAAATGCTTCCTCCTGTCCAAATAATAATGAAAAATAACTGTATTATAATAAGATACATCTATATTCAAATAAGTATCAAAATAAACTGTTTATATAATGTATGTGCAACACATTTCTAATATATCCAGTATCAACTTAATGCCCTTTAAGGAAATTAAGTTAACCATTCATTTCCCAGGTAATGTTACTCCAGGAGATAATAATAATATCTTTATTTCTACAAGTGCATGTTGGTTTAGAAAAACACGTAAGCAAACACTATGACATATTTATTAGAAAACGTTTCGGTCCTGGGACCTTGATCAAGGTCCCAGGACCGAAACGTTTTCTAATAAATATGTCATAGTGTTTGCTTACGTGTCTATCTAAACCAACTTGTCGGTATTCATTACCAAGGTTTATACCACAAGTGCATGTAAAACGTATACAGGCCTAGCTGGCATCAATGACATACTACTACATAGAAAGTCGCTTGTTATGCAGAGCATTTTTGGCAAATTAAGTCAGTTTTGTCCCAGGATGCATCCCACACCAGTCGACTAACACCCAGGTACCCATTTTTACTGACGGAGAACATAGACAACCGGTGTACGGAAACACACCCAATGTTTCTACCCTCGCCGGGAATCGAACCCAGACCCTCACCGTATGAAGCGAGAGCTTTAGCCACCAAGCCACAGGGTACCGTGTATAACCACTAAGTTTTAGCACATTCCCATGAATACAACAGCATGGCTTGCTTCTGCAGTGTTTTAAAAACTGAGGTTGGAGAGTTGAAGGAGGAGGTCTGGCTTCTCCAGGAGGAGATTAGGAGGCTGAAGGTCCACCTCAATGGGTCTGGGAGAGAGTGTGAGGTGGCTGGAGTTGTGGGGAATGAGACTTCTAGCAGTGAGGTGCAGTCTGTCTCTCGCTGTAAGGAGGCTGTAGTTGGGGAGGTAGCAACGGCTACCAGCAGTGAGGTGCAGCCCAGCACCTGCTACAAGTGGCGAGTTGTTCACAGTAATGGGAGGCGCATCAGAATAAGGAAAGTTAAGAGTGAAGATCTGAAGGTAGGAAATCGCTTCTCTGTTCTCCAGGATGAATGTACTTCAGTGGCCAGTGAAGGTAAGGGTACTACTGCCCCTGCTAATGAAGGTAAGCGCATTCTTGTGGTTGGTGACTCTCAGGTAAGATATATTGACCGTGCTTTTTGTAATAGGAATAAGAAGATGAGAGATAGAGTGTGCTTCCCTGGAGCTGGTGTTGGGGACATTGTCAACAGGCTGGATAATATCATGTCAGGTAATGGGAACAAGCCCATTATCTGTCTCAGTGCTGGTGGAAATGATATTGGGAAGGGTAGGAGAGAAGAGCTGCTAGATAAGTACAGGTCAGCTATAGATTTCATTAAGTCTAAGGGAGGGATCCCAATCATATGTAGCATCTTGCCTAGAAGGGGAGTAGGAAATGAATGGTTGTCTAGGGCAATTGGTGTAAATTGCTGGCTAGACAGATATTGCAAGGAACTTGCAATCCCATTCATTGACAACTGGAACAACTTTTATGGCAAACATGATATGTATGCAAGGGATGGGGTACATCTCTCTGGGTCAGGGGTGGTAGCACTTGCAGACTCGATTGAGAAGGCCATTGGTGAAATGCCTATGATTTTAAACTGATGGAAGATAGAGGTATGGGTGTGTATGGGAAACAAGCAGGTTGCAACACTAGGGTTGGAAACAGTAAATGTATAAAAGGCATTCAGCATGAAGTTATAAATAAAGACAATAGAACAGGTCAGCAAACAAAGGGGGACAGCAGAGGGCAGCAAGGGACTAGCTCCCTTAAGGTTTACTATACTAATAGCAGGAGTGTTAGAAATAAGATAGATGAGCTAAGATTAATTGCAAGTGCAGGAAACATAGATATTATTGCTATAACAGAGACCTGGCTCAATCTGAAAGATAGAGAGATGCCCTCTGAATGTCACATACAAGGCTATAAATTATTCCACACTGACAGGGTCAACAGGAAAGGTGGTGGAGTAGCGATGTATGTCAGAGACAATTTAAATTGTTGTGTTAGACAAGATATTAAATTAGAAGCGTCAGCCACTGAATCTATTTGGTTACAGCTTCTCGAGGGCCGAGAAAAACTAATTTTGGGTGTGATTTACAGGGCCCCAAATCTTGATAGGGAGTGCAGTAAACTTCTATGGGACGAAATTCGTAAGGCATCTACATACGAAAATGTTGTGCTAATGGGAGATTTCAACTATAGACAGATTGACTGGAGCAATTTGACAGGAAATTTAGAGTCGGGTGACTTTCTTGATACGATCCAGGATTGTTTTTTAAAACAGTTTGTGACAGAGCCAACTAGGGGAAATAACCTCCTTGACTTGGTTCTTGCCAGTAGGGAAACACTAATTAATAATCTTGAGGTTAATGATGAGCTTGGGGAGAGTGATCACAAATCACTCAGTTTTAATATATCATGGAATTCCCCTAATAATGGCAATCAAGTCTCCGTCCCTGACTTTCGCTTGGCTGATTTCATAGGACTGAAAAATTACTTAGGTGAGCTGAACTGGAATGACCTGACTAAGGGTCAGGTAGGTGGTGATGGTTGCCGATATGATGCTTTCCAGGGCATAGTTCTAGCTGCTCAGTCAAATTATGTTCCAAATAGGGAAATCAGATCAAACAAAAATGATCCTAAATGGATGAACAATAGATTAAAATATCTGATTGGTCAAAAGAGAGGCATATATAGGCAAATCAAAAGAGGAGAGGGGCAATTAAGAAATCGATATATTCAGCTAAAGAGAGAAATAAAAAAGGGAATTAGAAAAGCAAAAAGAGATTATGAGGTTAAAGTTGCAAAAGAATCGAAGACTAACCCAAAAGGATTCTTTCAGGTATACAGAAGTAAGATCAGGGACAAGATAGGCCCACTCAAAAGTTCCTCGGGTCAGCTCACTGACAGTGATAAGGAAATGTGTAGAATTTTTAACACATACTTCCTCTCAGTTTTTACACAGGAGGATACCAGCGATATTCCAGTAATGATAAATTATGTAGAACAGGACGATAATAAACTGTGCACTATTAGGGTCACAAGTGACATGGTCCTTAGGCAAATAGATAAATTAAAACCTAACAAATCCCCAGGCCCTGATGAACTGTATGCAAGGGTTCTAAAGGAATGTAAAGAGGAGCTTAGCACACCTTTGGCTAATCTTTTCAACATATCACTACAAACTGGCATGGTGCCAGATAAGTGGAAAATGGCAAATGTGATACCTATTTTCAAAACAGGTGACAGGTCCTTAGCTTCGAACTATAGACCAATAAGCCTAACCTCCATAGTGGGAAAATTTATGGAATCAATAATTGCCGAGGCAGTTCGTAGCCATCTTGAAAAGCATAAATTAATCAACGAATCTCAGCATGGTTTTACAAAGGGGCGTTCCTGCCTTACGAATTTATTAACTTTTTTCACTAAGGTATTTGAGGAGGTAGATCATGGTAATGAATATGATATTGTGTATATGGACTTCAGTAAGGCTTTTGACAGGGTCCCACATCAGAGACTATTGAGGAAAATTAAAGCACATGGAATAGGAGGAGAAATTTTTTCCTGGATAGAGGCATGGTTGACAAATAGGCAGCAGAGAGTTTGCATAAATGGGGAGAAATCAGAGTGGGGAAGCGTCACGAGCGGTGTTCCACAGGGGTCAGTGTTGGGCCCCCTGCTGTTCACAATCTACATAAACGACATAGATGAGGGCATAAAGAGCGACATCGGCAAGTTTGCCGATGACACCAAAATAGGCCATCGAATTCATTCTGACGAGGACATTCGAGCACTCCAGGAAGATTTGAATAGACTGATGCAGTGGTCGGAGAAGTGGCAGATGCAGTTTAATATAGACAAATGCAAAGTTCTAAATGTTGGACAGGACAATAACCATGCCACATATAAACTAAATAATGTAGATCTTAATATTACGGATTGCGAAAAAGATTTAGGAGTTCTGGTTAGCAGTAATCTGAAACCAAGACAACAGTGCATAAGTGTTTGCAATAAAGCTAATAGAATCCTTGGCTTCATATCAAGAAGCATAAATAATAGGAGTCCTCAGGTTGTTCTTCAACTCTATACATCCTTGGTTAGGCCTCATTTAGATTATGCTGCACAGTTTTGGTCACCGTATTACAGAATGGATATAAATTCTCTGGAAAATGTACAAAGGAGGATGACAAAGATGATCCCATGTATCAGAAACCTTCCCTATGAGGATAGACTAAGGGCCCTGAAACTGCACTCTCTAGAAAGACGTAGAATTAGGGCTGCATCTGCTCTTGTTGCCACCTCCCTAGTTAAGAACGATAATAAATTTGTTGAGTTAGGCATAAGAATTAACAACTGGGCGTCTACACTGCAAACTGAATTGTTTGCAATCCTAATGGCGCTAAAGCTAACCTATGACACTGAGCTTGACTCTATCATCATTACTGATTCTATGTCATCACTGAAGGCTCTTGACTCATATAATGACTCCAACAACATGCTCATTGGGGAAGCCAGGTATAGATACTCAAAAATTAGGGACAAAGGAATTAATGTACAATTGCAATGGATCCCATCACACATTGGATTACTCCTTCATGATAAAGTTGATATGTTAGCCAAGAAGAGTATCGAGAAGGAGAATGTAGAATATAACTTTGGTATAACTGTGTCTAGCATTAGGAATAATATTAGGAGAGAAGTAAATAATGAAAATGATTGTTATAGGAATGCAGTTAGAAGCCTGAGTAGATCTATAACCCACTATGATAACATGAACGTAGATAAGTATGTTTATGGAGCAACTTGTAATGTGAACAGACTGACTGATGTTGTAGTGGCCAGGCTTAGGCTTGGTTACAAGTACTTCTGGCAGTTTGGGAGACACACAGATGATGATCAAACTAAATGTAAATTATGTGATCAGGCATATGGTCACTCTCTTGAACACTATGTGCTTAATTGTCCACTTATTGAGGAATACAGAGACAGACAGTATAATAACCTATGTGACATGTCAAGATATCTTATTAATGAAAATAAGATACCAGATATACTAAGCAAATTTCCTAAATTTGCTTGTAACAGATAAGTGAACTATAGATATGTAGATATAAATCCATATGTATTCCTGTTAACCCTTTGGGGCCTAGTTCCTAGGCCTTTTGTGTATCCATATGCTCTCGCGCTACCGTCCACAGGATGGATATGGGGTGCACAATAAACTAGCCACTTCGGTGGCAAAATCTAAATCTATGATTGAGGTGTATAAATGGAAGACAGGAATAAATAAAGGGGATGTAAATAGTGTGCTGAAAATATCTAGCCTAGACAGGACTCGCAGCAATGGTTTTAAGTTGGAAAAATTCAGATTCAGGAAGGATATAGGAAGGTACTGGTTTGGTAATAGAGTTGTGGATGAGTGGAACAAACTCCCAAGTACCGTTATAGAGGCCAGAACGTTGTGTAGCTTTAAAAATAGGTTGGATAAATACATGAGTAGATGTGGGTGGGTGTGAGTTAGACCTGATAGCTTGTGCTAACAGGTCGGTTGCCGTGTTCCTCCCTTAAGTCAATGTGACCTGACCTGACTAGGTTGGGTGCATTGGCTTAAGCCGGTAGGAGACTTGGACCTGCCTCGCATGGGCCAGTAGGCCTTCTGCAGTGTTCCTTCGTTCTTATGTTCTTATAATAATATTAATGATAATATGCCTTGATCCTGGTGAAAGGCACATACATGCACTGCATGCTAATGGCATTCTTTTGTCTAACAGTATTTTATGTATAATTGCCTGCCATTCCACTGGTGCTATATGACTCCTACAAGTTAGCACTTCTTAAAGGAAATTCTCTGATACAAACAAAAAAAAAAGTGTAGATGAATGGTTCAGAGAACTGACAAGTTGATAAATTACACATATGCAACACTTGGGTATCTTTAATGAGGAAATGTTTTGCCACACAGTGGCTTCATCAGTCCATACAAAGAATGGTGAAGAACAGGAGTTTGAGGTAATCAGTCCCTCAGCCTTGAGTCGATGTGATCAGTCCATCAATCTTGAAAAGACTGATGGACTGAT
The DNA here is from genome assembly GCF_038502225.1 of Cherax quadricarinatus. NCBI lineage: Eukaryota > Metazoa > Arthropoda > Malacostraca > Decapoda > Parastacidae > Cherax > Cherax quadricarinatus. Next base: position 2,070,101 of record NC_091342.1, on the reverse strand, counting down.
CAGCAGTGCAGCACTGCTGTAGGCCTAATGGCCCTTGCTAGGCAGGTCAAACTCGCCCACTCTTACACGTGTCCAACTTAATTATTAAAGCTACCCAGAGTTCTTGCCTCAATGATACTAACTGGTAATTTGTTCTTCTGATCCACAACTCTAAAGGGACACCAGTGCTTTGATATATCCTTTCTATACGTAACTTTGTCTAATAGGCCTATTGCACACCCACACAGTCGAGTTACTTAGCTGTCTAAACTTTTAAGGTCTATATTATTATTATTATTATTATTGTTTATTATTATTATTATTATTATTATTATTATTATTATTATTGGGGAAGCGCTAAACCTGTAGGATTATACAGTGCCTGTGGGGGGATGTGGAAGATATTCAGGTTTGGTAATAGAGTTGTGGATGAGTGGAACAAACTCCCCAGTAGTTATAGAGGCTAAAACGTTGTATAGTTTTAAATAATAGGTTAGATAAATACATGAGTGGGTGTGGGTGGGTGTGAGTTGGACCTGACTAGCTTGTGTTACTAGGTCAGATGCCGTGCTCCTTCCTTAAGTGAATGTGACCTGACCTAACTAGGTTAGGGTATTGGCTTAAGCCGGTAGGAGACTTGGACCTGCCTCGCATGGGCCAGTAGGCCTGCTGCAGTGTCCCTTTTTTATGTTCTTATGTTAATTCAGGGAGCTGGAGCACATGTTACTACGTATGATAATTGTACTTATGTGTACCTGTACCTAAATGACTTTACTTTAGTATGGTAATTTAGATATAAGTACACGTAAGTATAATTATCATATATTGTGTAAATTACCTAGGAACCCGGGAATCGAACTTTGGTCCATTCAGTTGTGAACCGAACGAGTTACAACAAAATTTACACCCAAATAATTAAGTTCATTTAGGTACAGGTACACAAATACAATTACACAAATTATCATACATAGTAACATGTGTAAATTACCTGGGATAAACCTCTCCCCCCCCCCCCCAAAAAAAAAAAAAGTCAGTGACTTATCTACACAAAAAAATATTTTCTTAATATTGTTCTTTCCGATGCAGTGATACTACGTAAGATATTTCACCATGTTGCAACTGCATGAAGGAAAAAGATTGCAGTACCTGCAGAAGTTTAGAGTGTCTCAGACTGGAGCATCGACGCCACTTATGAACGTGACTGTTGCAACACTGCAAGCCGCGGCCAGCATTTAAAAAAGCTAAATTGCCTTGCACAGCGATAACATCTGCAATTGTTTTGATGAACCAGCTGATGATATGTTGTGTCAGCGAACACTGTTGGTTAACATTTTCTTCAGTGATCATTCCAGCTAGCAATCATTCCCGCCAGAAACCATTCCCGCCAGTGATCGTTCCCGCCAGCGATCGTTCCCGTCAGTGATCATTCCCGCCAACGATCATTCCCGTCAGTGATCGTTCCCGCCAGCGATCGTTCCCGTCAGTGATCATTCCCGCCAGTGATCGTTCCCGTTCTTTCTTGAAGTGATATCCTCAAAACCTTTTTTATATCCCCTTTGTTAATACCCATCTTCCACTTATACACCTCGATCATGTCCCCCCCCCTCATTCTTCGTCTTACAAGTGAATGTAGTTTAAGAGTCTTCAATCGTTCTTCGTACGGAAGATTTCTAATGCTATGTATTAATTTAGTCATTCTACGCTGGATGTTTTCTAGCGAATTTATATCCATTCTGTAATACGGAGACCAGAACTGAGCTGCGTAATCTAGGTGAGGCCTTACTAATGATGTATAAAGCTGTAATATAACTGCTGGACTTCTGTTGCTTACACTTCTTGATATAAATCTGTTTGCTTTGTTACGTACACTTAGACACTGCTGTCTTTAAGGTTGCTGCTCACCATAACCCCCAAATCCTTTTCGCAATTTGTATGGCTAAGTTTTACGTTATTTAACTTATAAGTGCTAGGGTTATGGACACTCCCGAACTTCAGAACCTTGCACTTATCTACACTGAACTGCATCTGTCATTTTTCTGACCACGAACTGAGTTTGTCTAAATCCTCCTGAAGTTCCGTGACATCTAAGTTTGAATCAATTATCCTACCTATCTTTGTGTCATCGGCGAATTTGCTCATATCACTAGTAATTCCCTCACCAAGATCATTGATATATATTATAAACAACAACGGGCCCAAGACTGATTCCTGTAGTACGCCACTTGTTGGTATAAACCTTGGTAATAAATACCGACAAGTTGGTTTAGAAAGACACGTAAGCAAACACTATGACATATTTATTAGAAAACGTTTCGGTCTTGGGACCTTGATCACACATGTGCAACATCTGGATATCTTTATTGTAGACGTTTCGCCATCCAGTGGCTTTATCAATATAGATTCTAGGACATAATTAGAAGACAGTAGAACTATATACAAAAGATGAGGTAATCAGTCCCTCAGTCTTAGAGTTAGTGTTCACAGCATCGTGGTGGAGGAGAATCTGGAGCAAAGGCGAACGAAAAAGTTCAGGTAAGATCCCAAATGGGATGAGCGGGGAAGACGGGACAGACGAAGAATAGCACTGGAGAGGAGTGTTCTTAGTCGTAGAAATAGAGCCAGGGCTTAGCCCAGCAGCGAAGGCGATCGTGGGACGGATATTGAGAAGAGAAATTCAGGCTCTTCTGTTGGGACTCCGGTGGGTTGAGCGGGGAGGACGGGAGAGGCGATGATTAGCGCTAGAGAGGAGTGTAGAACTGAGCCATGTCTTAAATCAAAAGCTAAGGCGAACGTAGGTCAGAGAATGAACAGCTCAAGGTACCTGTCAGAGAATCCAAGGTTATCTGTAAATAGGGTTAGGAGCAGGATCATGCAAGAAGTAGAAAAGGTTGTGGCCCGGTGGCCTGGTGGCTAAAGCTCCCGCTTCACACACGGAGGGCCCGGGTTCGATTCCCGGCGGGTGGAAACATTTCGACACGTTTCCTTACACCTGTTGTCCTGTTCACCTAGCAGCAAATAGGTACCTGGGTGTTAGTCGACTGGTGTGGGTCGCATCCTGGGGGACAAGATTAAGGACCCCAATGGAAATAAGTTAGACAGTCCTCGATGACGCACTGACTTTCTTGGGTTATCCTGGGTGGCTAATCCTCCGGGGTTAAAAATCCGAACGAAATCTTATCTGTTGGTTTGTGGGTCTGCGAATGTCTTGGTCAAGGAGAGAGGTCCAGTAGTCATGTCGTGTCTCAAGTTTGTCTGTCTGTCTGTCTGTCACTGAGCGTCTTCCAGTACAGCTTCAGCGCAGGGATGTCTAATTGGGCATGGAGAGACTCGCTTGTGGGGAAGTCCCCCCATCTGACATCAAGCACCCAGCGCAGCGCCTTGTTCTGGACACTCTGCAGTTTAAGTAAGTTTGTTTTAGCTGCAAGAGAGAGGGCTAGAGGAGAGTAAGTTATCAGAGGACGTAATAGGGATTTGTAGAGGTGTAGTTTGGTGCGTTGGGAGGCATGTTTCAGCTTGTAGAGGTCCACAAGAGCCTTACTAGCTGTTGCATGCCTCGAGTGAATATGACCGTGTAAGCGAAGTTAAGATTAACGCCAAGGACAGTGACAGATTGTGTGATGGGGATGTAAGTGCGGGTGTCAGCTGCTTTGAGCTCGACAGGTACTGGAGGATCACGTTTCCTGTAGTTAAAATATGTAATGCTGGATTTAGCTGCATTGGTTTTGATCCTCCATTTTTGTTCCCAGATGGCTATCATGTCGACCTCATTTTGTGTTTTGTGTGTGAGTGTATTTATATTGGCGTGAGTGATGAGTTGTGTAATGTCGTCTGCATAGGCTAGTGTGATGGAGTTGTGGTATACAGGGATGCCAAGCCCATGATGACACTCTTCAGGTCACTTGTTCTATCTAGGTTGGAATATTGCTGCACACTAACAGCACCTTTCAAGGCAGGTGAAATTGCTGACCTAGAAAATGTACAGAGAACCTTCACGGCGCGCATAACGGAGATAAAACACCTCAATTACTGGGAGCGCTTGAGGTTCCTAAACCTGTATTCCCTGGAATGCAGGCGGGAGAGATACATGATTATATACACCTGGAAAATCCTAGAGGGACTAGTACCGACTTATACACGAAAATCACTCACTACGAAAGCAAAAGACTTGGCAGACGATGCAACATCCCCCCAATGAAAAGCAGGGGTGTCACTAGCACGTTAAGAGACCATACAATAAGTGTCAGGGGCCCGAGATTGTTCAACTGCCTCCCAGCATACATAAGGGGGATTACCAATAGACCCCTGGCAGTCTTCAAGCTGGCACTGGACAAGCACCTAAAGTAGGTTCCTGACCAGCCGGGCTGTGGCTCGTACGTTGGTTTGCGTGCAGCCAGCAGTAACAGACTGGTTGATCAGGCTCTGATCTACCAGGAGGCCTGGTCACAGACCGGGCCTCGGGGGCGTTGACCCCCGGAACACTCTCCAGATATACAAGATATATACAAGTGTCTTAACTTTCATCAGGTGTTGGAAAGTTAAGACACATGTGCAACATCTGGATATCTTTATTGTAGACGTTTCGCCATCCAGTGGCTTTATCAATACAGATTCTATGACATAATTGGAAGACAGAAGAACTATATACAAAAGATGAGGTAATCAGTCCCTCGGTCTTGGAGTTAGTGTTCACAGCATCGTGGTGAAGGAGAATCTGGAGCAAAGACAAGAAGACTGGCGGGTATTGATAAAGCCACTGGATGGCGAAACGTCTACAATAAAGATATCCAGATGTTGCACATGTGTCTTAACTTTCATATTGTCGGTATTTTATACCTTTCTTGCACAACTTGCCAGACACTGCAACATCATGGAATCTTGGTTCAGAGGACATCTACAAGACCTTCTTCACGGCTGCTGCAACTAACCCATCCCTTTGGGTAGGACCTACTTCCACTGGGGAATCCCGCCTACCAGTGACCATGTCCTCGTCTGCTACACGTCCTTATCCACTGACGCCTGTATAACCGCCAGTCTACTTGCCTTTGCTCCAGATTCTCCTCCACGATACTGTGAACACTAACTCCAAGACTAAGGGACTGATTACCATATCTTTTGTATATAGTTCTAATGTCTTCTAATTATGTCCTAGAATCTGCATTGATAAAGCCACTGATAAAGCCATTGATAAAGCCACTTTCATAGTGTCGGTATTTTATACCTTTCTTGCACAACTTCACATTTCTACTGCTGCCAATTTATCTGTACTCGTCTGAAGAAACCTACTGTGTAGGGGAAACGTTTCGGAGCAGAGATACCTAACTGTTGCACATGTCTTATTTACCAAGCATTCCTATTACCGACTATTCTTATCACCGACCATTTCCGCCAACGACCACTTCTTCCTTTTTCTACTCCCGGTAACCCCTCAATACGGAGATTATTAATAAGGTCATTTAGGTACAGGTACACATAAGTACAGTTATCATGAAAGAAATGGTATGGTGATACCGACAAGATGTGGAAAAGGACACATGTACAATTCAGGACATTTATTAAAGGAAACGTTTCACTACGAGTAGCTTCTTCAGTTATCTCTGTATTGAAGATTGAGACACTTATGCAACATATGGGATATGTTGAATAAGTGTCTCAATCTTCAACTTGAGCATTAAAATGGTATAAAATACCGACAGGTTGTTAGGTAAGACACATATGCAACAGTTAGGTATCTTTATTTCGAAACGTTTCGCCTACACAGTAGGCTTCTTCAGTCGAGTACAGAAAAGTTGATAGAAGCACTATGAAACAGTGCTCTTCTCTAGACTGAGGGACTGACCACCTCAAAACTTTAAGGGTGATGGACTGATTACATCGTCTTCAAGTCTCTTCTGCTTCTATCAACTTTTCTGTACTCGACTGAAGAAGCCTACTGTGTAGGCGAAACGTTTCGAAATAAAGATACCTAACTGTTGAACATTAAAATGGTATAAAATACCGGTATTTTATACCATTTTAATGTTCATTACCTAACATACCTAACTGTTGCATATGTGTCTTACCTAACAATCTTCAACTTGTCGGTTTTCAAACCATTTATCATATCTCTGTATTAGGACTGAAGAAGCCATTTGTAGCAGTACGTTTCCTTAAATAAATGTCCTGAGCTGTACATGTGTCCTTTTCCACAAGTGCAACTAATGTGACATTTTGTTGTGGCAACGTTTCGCTCTCCAGGAGCTTTACCAAACCGTTACGGCTCGTCAAAGCTTCTAGAGAGCGAAACGTTGCAACAATAAAATGTCACATTAGTTACATCTGTGTCCATTTATCTAACATTTCTCAAGACTGATCCCCCCTGTACACTACTTCAAGACTGACAGACTACTCACATCATCTTCGCCGTTCCACTCTTTCTACCGTCTACAATGTGAATATCAAAATGGTCAGTGGTCAGTCGTCACGTGAGGTCACAGACCCTGAGCTGCTTTGGGGATTAGTGTGGACGGTTACAAAGCATGGCTTGCTTCTGCAGTGTTTTAAAAATTGAGGTTGGAGAGTTGAAGGAGGAGGTCTTGCTTCTCCAGGAGGAGATTAGGAGGCTGAAGGACCACTTCAATGGGTCTGGGAAAGAGTGTGAGGTGGCTGGAGTTGTGGGGAATGAGGCTTCAAGTGAGGTGCAATCTGTCTCTCGCTGTGAGGAGGCTGTAGTTGGGGAGGTAGCAACGGCTACCAGCAGTGAGGTGCAGTCCAGCACCTGCTACAAGTGGCGAGTGGTTCACAGTAATGGAAGGCGCATCAGAGTAAGGAAAGTTAAGAGTGAAGATCTGAAGGTAGGAAATCGCTTCTCTGTTCTTCAGGATGAATGTACTTCAGTGGCCAGTGAAGGTAAGGGTACTACTGCCCCTGCTAATGGAGGTAAGCGCATTCTTGTGGTTGGTGACTCTCAGGTAAGATATATTGACCGTGCTTTTTGTAATAGGAATAAGAAGATGAGAGATAGAGTGTGCTTCCCTGGAGCTGGTGTTGGGGACATTGTCAACAGGCTGGATAATATCATGTCAGGTAATGGGAACAAGCCCATTATCTGTCTCAGTGCTGGTGGAAATGATATTGGGAAGGGTAGGAGAGAAGAGCTGCTAGATAAGTACAGGTCAGCTATAGATTTCATTAAGTCTAAGGGAGGGATCCCAATCATATGTAGCATCTTGCCTAGAAGGGGAGTAGGAAATGAATGGTTGTCTAGGGCAATTGGTGTAAATTGCTGGCTAGACAGATACTGCAAGGAACTTGCAATCCCATTCATTGACAACTGGAACAACTTTTATGGCAAACATGATATGTATGCAAGGGATGGGGTACATCTCTCTGGGGCTGGGGTGGTAGCACTTGCAGACTCGATTGAGAAGGCCATTGGTGAAATGCCTATGATTTTAAACTGATGGAAGATAGAGGTATGGGTGTGTGTGGGAAACAAGCAGGTTGCGACACTTGGGTTGGAAACAGTAAATGTATAAAAGGCATTCAGCATGAAGTTATAAATAAAGACAATAGATCAGGTCAGCAAACAAAGGGGGGCAGCAGAGGGCAGCAAGGGACTAGCTCCCTTAAGGTTTACTATACTAATAGCAGGAGTGTAAGAAATAAGATAGATGAGCTAAGATTAATTGCAAGTGCAGGAAACATAGATATTATTGCTATAACAGAGACCTGGCTCAATCTGAAAGATAGAGAGATGCCCTCTGAATGTCACATACAAGGCTATAAATTATTCCACACTGACAGGGTCAACAGGAAAGGTGGTGGAGTAGCGATGTATGTCAGAGACAATTTAAATTGTTGTGTTAGACAAGATATTAAATTAGAAGCGTCAGCCACTGAATCTGTTTGGTTACAGCTTCTCGAGGGCCGAGAAAAACTAATTTTGGGTGTGATTTACAGGGCCCCAAATCTTGATAGGGAGTGCAGTAAACTTCTATGGGACGAAATTCGTAAGGCATCTACATACGAAAATGTTGTGCTAATGGGAGATTTCAACTATAGACAGATTGACTGGAGCAATTTGACAGGAAATTTAGAGTCAGGTGACTTTCTTGATACGATCCAGGATTGTTTTTTAAAACAGTTTGTGACAGAGCCAACTAGGGGAAATAACCTCCTTGACTTGGTTCTTGCCAGTAGGGAAACACTAATTAATAATCTTGAGGTTAATGATGAGCTTGGGAAAAGTGATCACAAATCACTCAGTTTTAATATATCATGGAATTCCCCTAATAATGGCAATCAAGTCTCCGTCCCTGACTTTCGCTTGGCTGATTTCATAGGACTGAAAAATTACTTAGGTGGGCTGAACTGGAATGACCTGACTAAGGGTCAGGTAGGTGGTGACGGTTGCCGATATGATGCTTTCCAGGGCATAGTTCTAGCTGCTCAGTCAAATTATGTTCCAAATAGGGAAATCAGATCAAACAAAAATGATCCTAAATGGATGAACAATAGATTAAAATATCTGATTGGTCAAAAGAGAGGCATATATAGGCAAATCAAAAGAGGAGAGGGGCAATTAAGAAATCGATATATTCAGTTAAAGAGAGAAATAAAAAAGGGAATTAGAAAAGCAAAAAGAGATTATGAGGTTAAAGTTGCAAGAGAATCGAAGACTAACCCAAAAGGATTCTTTCAGGTATACAGAAGTAAGATCAGGGACAAGATAGGCCCACTCAAAAGTTCCTCGGGTCAGCTCACTGACAGTGATAAGGAAATGTGTAGAATTTTTAACACATACTTCCTCTCAGTTTTTACACAGGAGGATACCAGCGATATTCCAGTAATGATAAATTATGTAGAACAGGACGATAATAAACTGTGCACTATTAGGGTCACAAGTGACATGGTCCTTAGGCAAATAGATAAATTAAAACCTAACAAATCCCCAGGCCCTGATGAACTGTATGCAAGGGTTCTAAAGGAATGTAAAGAGGAGCTTAGCACACCTTTGGCTAATCTTTTCAACATATCACTACAAACTGGCATGGTGCCAGATAAGTGGAAAATGGCAAATGTGATACCTATTTTCAAAACAGGTGACAGGTCCTTAGCTTCGAACTATAGACCAATAAGCCTGACCTCCATAGTGGGAAAATTTATGGAATTAATAATTGCCGAGGCAGTTCGTAGCCACCTTGAAAAGCATAAATTAATCAACGAATCTCAGCATGGTTTTACAAAGGGGCGTTCCTGCCTTACGAATTTATTAACTTTTTTCACTAAGGTATTTGAGGAGGTAGATCATGGTAATGAATATGATATTGTGTATATGGACTTCAGTAAGGCTTTTGACAGGGTCCCACATCAGAGACTGTTGAGGAAAATTAAAGCACATGGAATAGGAGGAGAAATTTTTTCCTGGATAGAGGCATGGTTGACAAATAGACAGCAGAGAGTTTGCATAAATGGGGAGAAATCAGAGTGGGGAAGTGTCACGAGCGGTGTTCCACAGGGGTCAGTGTTGGGCCCCCTGCTGTTCACAATCTACATAAACGACATAGATGAGGGCATAAAGAGCGACATCGGCAAGTTTGCCGATGACACCAAAATAGGCCGTCGAATTCATTCTGACGAGGACATTCGAGCACTCCAGGAAGATTTGAATAGACTGATGCAGTGGTCGGAGAAGTGGCAGATGCAGTTTAATATAGACAAATGCAAAGTTCTAAATGTTGGACAGGACAATAACCATGCCACATATAAACTAAATAATGTAGATCTTAATATTACGGATTGCGAAAAAGATTTAGGAGTTCTGGTTAGCAGTAATCTGAAACCAAGACAACAGTGCATAAGTGTTCGCAATAAAGCTAATAGAATCCTTGGCTTCATATCAAGAAGCATAAATAATAGGAGTCCTCAGGTTGTTCTTCAACTCTATACATCCTTGGTTAGGCCTCATTTAGATTATGCCGCACAGTTTTGGTCACCGTATTACAGAATGGATATAAATTCTCTGGAAAATGTACAAAGGAGGATGACAAAGTTGATCCCATGTATCAGAAACCTTCCCTATGAGGATAGACTAAGGGCCCTGAAACTGCACTCTCTAGAAAGACGTAGAATTAGGGGGGATATGATTGAGGTGTATAAATGGAAGACAGGAATAAATAAAGGGGATGTAAATAGTGTGCTGAAAATATCTAGCCTAGACAGGACTCGCAGCAATGGTTTTAAGTTGGAAAAATTCAGATTCAGGAAGGATATAGGAAAGTACTGGTTTGGTAATAGAGTTGTGGATGAGTGGAACAAACTCCCAAGTACCGTTATAGAGGCTAGAACGTTGTGTAGCTTTAAAAATAGGTTGGATAAATACATGAGTAGATGTGGGTGGGTGTGAGTTAGACGTGATAGCTTGTGCTACCAGGTCGGTTGCCGTGTTCCTCCCTTAAGTCAATGTGACCTGACCTGACTAGGTTGGGTGCATTGGCTTAAGCCGGTAGGAGACTTGGACCTGCCTCGCATGGGCCAGTAGGCCTTCTGCAGTGTTCCTTCGTTCTTATGTTCTTATAAGAACATAAGAACATAAGAATGTAGGAACACTGCAGAAGGCCTACTGGCCCATACGAGGCAGGTCCTTATCAAAACGACATCTACCTAAAGCTACTCAAGAAACAACTCCTGCACCCCCCAACACCAATCAAACCCAGCCCCTCCCACTCATATATTTGTCCAGTCTCTTCTTAAAGCTACCCAAGGTCCTAGCCTCTATCACCCCACTGGGAAGACTGTTCCACGCATCTACAACTCTGTTAGAAAACCAGTACTTACCTATGTCCTTTCTAAATCTAAATTTATCCAACTTAAATCCATTATTCCTGGTTCTTACCTGGTTCGACACCCTCAGTACTTTATTAATGTCTCCCTTGTTTATGCCCGTCATCCACTTATACACTTCAATGATATCTCCCCTCATTCTACGCCTCTCCAGAGAGTGGAGATTTAAGGCTTTAAGTCTATCTTCATACGGGAGGTTCCTTACACAGTAAATCATTTTAGTCATTCTTCTCTGTATGTTCTCTAATGAGTCTATGTCCATCCTGTAGTAAGGGGACCAAAACTGAGCAGCATAATCTAAATGAGGCCTCACTAGTGATGTATAGAGCTGTAAAATAACTTTTGGACTTCTGTTACTTATACTTCTTGAGATAAATCCAAGTAATCTGTTGGCCTTGTTGCGCACACTGAGGCACTGCTGTCTTGGCTTTAGATTTCTGCTTACCATGACTCCCAAGTCTTTTTCACATTCTGTATGACCAAGCTCTACTTCACCTAGATTATAGCTTCGAGGGTTATTTTCATTACCAAGGGCAAGTACCTTACACTTATCCACATTAAACTTCATCTGCCATTTCTCAGACCAAGACATTAATTTGTTCAAATCGTCCTGGAGTTCATTGATATCCTCCTCAGAGTGAATTATACGGCCTATCTTTGTATCATCAGCAAACTTACTCATGTCACTAGTAATCCCTTCATCAAGGTCATTAATGTAAATTATGAACAAGAGAGGGCCTAAAACTGATCCTTGTGGAACGCCACTAGTGACTAATCCCCATTCAGATTTCACTCCATTAATGGTAACTCTCTGCTTTCTATTGGTAAGCCATGCCTCAATCCATGCTAGAACTTTACCTCCTATACCATGAGCTGCCACTTTTCTTAAGAGTCTCTTGTGAGGTACTCTGTCGAAGGCTTTACTAAAATCCAAATAAACAATATCATATTCCTTATCACTGTCAACTGCCTCAAATGTTCTATTGAAGAACGTCAGTAAGTTTGTCAGGCAGGAACGACCTCTCGTGAATCCATGCTGAGATTCATTTATCAAGTTATGCTCTTCAAGGTGACTTCTGATAATGTCAGCTATAATTGATTCTAATAACTTGCCCACTATAGATGTCAGGCTTATTGGACGGTAATTTGAAGGAGTGGACTTATCCCCTGATTTGAATATAGGAACCACATTAGCCATCTTCCACATCTCTGGCACAACACTGGTAAGGATGGACGCATTGAATACACTCGTTAATGGCTGACTAAGCTCCATCTTGCATTCCTTAAGTACCCTTGAAAACAACTCATCGGGTCCCGGGGACTTATTTTGTTTCAGTTTGTCTATCTGTTTAATAACCATGTCCCTCGTGACAGTAATATTAGTTAACTTAAATTCATCAGGAACTAAATAATTGTTAATTACTGGAATCTCATTTACATCTTCCTGTGTAAAAACTGACAAAAAATAGTCATTAAATAAGGAACACATTTCCAGTTCATTATCCGTCAGCTGTCCATTCCCAGATTTCAGAGGTCCTACTTTTTCCTTCACCTTCGTCCTATACACTTGAAAGAACCCCTTTGGATTAGTCTTTGATTCATTAGCAACTCTAATTTCATAGTCACGTTTAGCCTTTCTAATCGCCTTTTTTACTTCTCTTTTAAGCTGAACATATTGGTCAGTAAGGTTAACCTCTCCTCTTCTGATGCGCCTATAAATTCCCCTTTTCTCCCCTAATAGATGCTTTAGCCTCCTGTTAACCCATTTGGGATCGTTATTATTAGACCTAATTTCTCTCTGGGGAATGTATATACTCTGGGCACTGTGTACATTATTAAGAAAACAATCATAAAAGCAGATCCCTTCATATTCATAAGTATGATTATCGTCAATAAAATCATTAGCTAGATAACCCCAATCAAGATTAGACAGATGTTCCCTAAGTCCATTATAATCGGCAGAACGAAAATCGGGGATTTTTACTGTATTATCATTATTCTTGCATTCCCAATTAATGCTAAAGGTGATGGATTTGTGATCACTTGCGCCAAGCTCTTCAGTGATCTCCAGATTATTCACGAGTGTTTCCTTATTTGACAAGACTAGGTCTAGCAAATTATTACCCCTGGTAGGTTCAGTTACACTCTGTTTCAGAAAACAGTCCTGAACTGTTTCCATGAAGTCACTGGACTCTAGATTACCTGTCAAAGAATTCCAGTCAATTTGGCTAAAGTTAAAGTCCCCTACTATGACTACGTTACTGTGTCCAGAAGCCCTAACAATTTCGTCCCAAAGAAGTCTCCCTCTATCGTGATCCAAGCCTGGAGGTCGGTATATTACACCTAGAATTAGTTTTTCTTGACCCTCCACGAACTCTACCCAAACAGACTCTGTTACTGCTCCATCTATTTTTATACCTTTTTTTATGCAACAATTAATATTTTCTCGAACATACAATGCAACTCCTCCCCCCTTCCCATTACATCTATCCACATTGAATAACTTAAATCCCTGAATATTACACTCAGCAGTCATATCCCGACTCTTTAAATCATACCACGTTTCAGTTAATGCAATGATATCAAAGTTCCCAGCACATGCTACCAAACGTAGTTCATTAATTTTATTTCTTGCACTTCGACTGTTAGCATAAAATACCATCATATGTTTTTTCTTCTGCACATTTTTCCTATTCATCTTTGTTTTTACACAATTTCTGAAATTATCATTACCCAGAGTTACTCCATGACAGTTACTATTAAGATTCTTAATATCAGAGCATAAGTCAATATATCCATATTCATTATTAATCATTTCAAAACCCATACCTCTAACTAATCCTAGTTTAAAGTCCTAACAACCCCCTCAACTGAGTTAGCAAGAAAACCCACACCTGCCCTGGATAAGTGAACCCCATCCCTGGCATACATGTCATTTCGGCCATAGAAGTTGTCCCAGTTGTCAATGAATGGTACTGCATTATCCTTACAGTGTTTATCCAGCCAACAATTAATACCAATTGCTCTGGACAACCATTCATTACCAACACCTCTTCTTGGCAAAATGCCACATATAACAGGGCGCCCCCCCTTCTTCCTAATCATGTCTATAGCTGTCCTGAACTTTCTAACTAAATCCTCACTTCTACGCTTGCCTACATCATTGCCTCCAGCACTGAGGCAAATAATAGGATTGATCCCATTACCGTTCATGATGTTGTCAAGCCGGCTAACAATGTCCTCCATCCCAGCCCCAGGAAAGCATACCCTTTGTCTCCTACTCCTGTCCTTCAAGCAGAATGCCCTATCCATGTATCTAACCTGGCTATCCCCAACAACAACAATATTCTTACCTTCCTTGTTGTCGTTCGTCGTGACGATCCCAGTAGTAGACTCACATTCGTCGGGTAGCACCGAGAATGCGTTGGAGGTTTCCACGGGAGTTTCCACAGCAGTCTCTTTCTTCTTCATCGTTTCTGGCTTTCCATTCGTCTTCTTGATCGTCAACTTCGTCGTCCCCTGCTGTCCAACCACTGACCACGATCCCTTCTTGACCTGAGGACTCGAAACAGGAGGACTACTACGAATCCTCTTGTTTTCCTCGGTCAATCGCCGTATCTCCATCTTCGCTGCCCTCAATTCTTCCTTAAGTTGCTGGTAAAGTTGCTCGATGGAGGGCATCTTGGTTCAGTCCACGGGAGCAAACAAGACACTTCTTCACAGAGTTAAGTACAGGTCAGCACTCAAAGTACAGGTCACCACTCAAGAGCACACAAACAGGTCTTCACTGAGCTAAGTACACGTCACCACTGAGCTTATGTTCTTATGTTCTTATATACCATACCTAACAACCTGTCGGTATTGTATACCATTTTGATGTTCATATATACCATAGTTTTCATCACGAGATTCGACTAAAGAAGCCTACAGAGTATGCGAAATGTGTCGACAATAAAGATATCAAAACGAATCACAAGTGTTTTACTCACCCACTTCTGAGTACTGTACAGCACGATAATAATGATGATACTGGCTCTTACCTGACAGGACTTCCAATTTAAGCTCTTCTTCCTCAACCTAGACACGAGTTTTCGACTATTACTACCACATGTACCACTTACTACCACTAGTATTACAACTACTACTACTACTACCACTAGTATTGAACATTAAAATGGTATGGCAATATAAACACAAATGCAGTATAATGTGATCCTTTATTGACTACGTTTCGCCCACACAGTGGGCTTTTTCAAGTCACAAACAGAACTGTGACTTGTTTGTGACTTGAAAAAGCCCACTGTGTGGGCGAAACGTAGTCAATAAAGGATCACATTATACTGCATTTGTGTTTATATTACCATTGTGTCGGTATTTTATACCATTTATTTCCATTAAAATGGTATAAAATACCGACAGGTTGTTAGGTAAGACACATATGCAACAGTTGTGATGAATGGTTTGAAAAACCGACAAGTTGAAGATTGAGACACTTATGCAGCATATGGGAATCTTTATTCAGGAAACGTTTCGCCACACAGTGGCTTCATCAGTCCAATACAATGATAAATTAGACACATGTGCAACTCTTGGGTATCTTTATTGAGGAAACGTTTCGCCACACAGTGGCTTCATCAGTCCAAACGTAGGAGAAACTTGAAGAACAGGAGGAGAATGAGGTAATCAGTCCCTCAACCTTGAGTCGATGTGTTCAGTCCATCAATCTTGAATACTGAACACATCGACTCAAGGTTGAGGGACTGATTACCTAATTCTCCTCCTGTTCTTCAAGTTTCTCCTACGTTTGGACTGATGAAGCCACTGTGTGGCGAAACGTTTCCTCAATAAAGATACCCAAGAGTTGCACATGTGTCTAATTTATCAACATGTCGGTTCTCTGAACCATTCATCTACAAAGTCCAATACAAAGAGGAAGGCGTAAGGAGAGGAGGAGTATGAGGTGTGTTAGGTAAGACACATATGCAACAGTTAGGTATCTTTATTTCGAAACGTTTCGCCTACACAGTAGGCTTCTTCAGTCGAGTACAGAAAAGTTGATAGAAGCAGAAGAGACTTGAAGACGATGTAATCAGTCCATCACCCTTAAAGTTTTGAGGTGGTCAGTCCCTCAGTCTGGAGAAGAGCATTGTTCCGTAGTCTGAAACAATATTGTTTCAGATTACGGAACAATGCTGAGGGACTGACCACCTCAAAACTTTAAGGGTGATGGACTGATTACATCGTCTTCAAGTCTCTTCTGCTTCTATCAACTTTTCTGTACTCGACTGAAGAAGCCTACTGTGTAGGCGAAACGTTTCGAAATAAAGATACCTAACTGTTGCATATGTGTCTTACCTCACCACTAGTATTACAACTTCTACTACCACTTCTATAACGATTATATTGTGTCTTACACCTCACTCTAAGCCTATATATACCCTTTGTGTACCTGTACTGGTTGTAACGGCTTGACAAAGCTCCTGGAGAGCGAAACGTTGTCACAACAAAATGTCGTATTAGTTGTACTTGTGTCCTTTAACCTAATCACCTAACATAACAAGAGGAGATACGATTACGACATGCAAGATATTTAGAGTAGAGATCCACCGAATCACATTTCAGCTTTAAAATAAGCAATAAACTGGCTATTTATAATATAACAAATGTAACCTAATTAAACTATGTGATATATTTACTGCCAGAGCTAAATAATAATGAGATAATATTAGGACTGAAGAAGCCACTCGTGGCGAAACGTTTCCTTTAATAAATGTCCTGAACTATACATGAGTCTTTTTCCACATAAGGAGATAATGCTGCCCCCCCCCCCCAAAAAAAGGCTATTTTGAAGTCTCGGGAGAGACAGCCAGGGGACCCCTGCAGTGGAAGGGTCGTGCAGCAGATTATCTTAGCATGGCGCCATTATCGTCCACTCTTCAGCGGTTACCAAAAAAAAATATGATGCTCCTTTTGATCCAATACAGTCTGCTCGGGACGCTAAAAATAAACCACCGTCATAAATCATGGTTTGTTATGGTGTGTTTCGTAAGCGTCGTCTGCACATAAGAACATAAGAAAGGAGGAACACTACAGTAGGCCTGTTGGCCCATACTGGGCAGGTCCTTTACAAATCCAACCCACTAATTGAACATTTGCCCAACTTATGCCTCGTGATGAATGGTTTAAGAAAACCGACAAGTTGAAGATTGAGACACTTATGCAACATATGGGAATTTTTATACAGGAAACATTTCGCCACACAGTGGTTTTATCCTTTCAACTTGTTGGTTTTTTAAACCATTCATGTCAACTGTCAGACACTGCAGCATCATGGGATCTTGCTACAAAGGATGAAGTCACTGTGTGGCGAAACGTTTCCTGAATAAAGATTCCCATATGTTGCATAGGTGCCTCAATCTTCAACTTATGCCTCCAAGAGAGGCTCTTTCATGCCGGTGAGAGGCTCTTGCTCCAAGGAACTCTTGCCCTACGGATTGTACGATTTCGTCTGATCAGAATAATGCTGGTGACGGTATGTATGTATAATGTTCGCCAAGACCATAGTCCTGGCACGGGTCCCAATCTTGCGATGACCCGTCTGTGCTGGTGACGGTCGCCCTTCGAAATATATATAAGAACATAAGATATATAACCACTGTACCACCTACGACTGCTGCACCTCTCCTACAGTATATAAGCCACTTCGCATAAATGCTGTATAGACGGGTCATCGCAGATTGAGACCCGTACCAGGACTCCTGTCTTGGCGAACATTGTACATACATACATATGCTATATTCTTTTCAGGACTGATGGACTGATTACATCGACTCAAGGCTGAGGGACTGATTACCGCATCTTTTGTATATAGTTCTACTGTCTTCTAATTATGTCCTAGAATCTGTATTGATAAAGCCACTGGATGGCGAAACGTCTACAACAAAGATATCCAGATGTTGCACATGTGTCTTATTTATCAACTTACCGGTATATGAGTGGGAGGGGCTGGGTTTGATTGGTGTCATTAGGTACGGGAGATATTTCTTGGGTAGCTTTAGGTTGAGGTTGTTTTGAAAAGGACCTGCCTCGCATGGGCCAGTAGGCCTTCTGCAGTGTTCCTACATTCTTATGTTCTTATTTATCTACATAGTGAAGATACCCAGTTGTTGCTGTCCTCAGCCTCCTGTTGTACATAAAATTGAAGATTGAGACACTTATGCAGCATATGGGAATCTTTATTCAGGAAACGTTTCGCCACACAGTGGCTTCATCAGTCCAATACAAAGAGGAAGGCGTAAGGAGAGGAGGAGAATGAGGTAATCAGTCCCTCAACCTGGAGTCGATGTGTTCAGTCCATCAATCTTGTAGATTGATGGACTGAACACATTGACTCAAGGCTGAGGGACTGATTACTTCAAACTCCTCCTGTTCTGCACCATTCTCCTTTGAATGGACTGATGAAGTCACTGTGTGACGAATCGTTTCCTCATTAATGATGCCCAAATCTTGCACATGAGTCTAATTTATCAAATTGTCGGTTCTCTGAACCATTCATCTACATTCTTGTCTGACACATCAAAATTTTGGGATCTTAATACAGAGAATTCTTCACTTTGTAGATGAATGGTTAAGAGAACCGACATGTTGATAAATTAGACACATGTGCAACTCTTGGGAATCTGTAATGAGGAAACGTTTCGCCACACAGTGGCTTCATTAGTCCATACGTAGGAGAAACTTGAAGAACAGGAGGAGAATGAGGTAATCAGTCCCTCAACCTTGAGTCGATGTGTTCAGTCCATCAATCTTGAATAGAATACGGCATATGAGCTGAGAAGCAGCTTATAAACCGTTTGGCAGGAGAGGTGCAGCAGTCATAGGTGGTGTCACATTTGTTCAGTGTGGAAGTAGGTCGTGCCCAAGAATTAGGCAAGCGAAGAATTCCTAATTCTCCTCCTGTTCTTCAAGTTTCTCCTACGTATGGACTGATGAAGCCACTGTGTGCCGTAACGTTTCCTCAATAAAGATTCCCAAGAGTTGCACATGTGTCTAATTTATCAATTCTTCACTTGCCTAACCCTTGGACATGACCTACTTCCACATTGGTCGAATGTGATACCATCCACATGGCCTAGCGTTTATTCTGTTAGTAGGCTGGATTTGTGAAGGACCTGCCATGTATGGGCCAACAGGCCTGCTGCAGTGTTCCTCCTTTCTTATGTTCTTATGTTCTCTCCTGCCTACAGTATATAAGCCAAGTAAAAGGACACAAGTGCAACGAATGTGACATTTTATTGTGGCAACGTTTCGCTCTCCAGGAGAGCGAAACTCTGTTAATAAAGGATCACATTATACTGCTTATGTGATGAAATTAAGACACATGTGCAACATCTAGGTATCTTTATTGTAGACGTTTCGCCATCCAGTGGCTTTATCAATACAAATTCCAAGACATAACCTGAAAACAGTAGAACTATGTACAGAAGATGAGGTAATCAGTCCCTCAACCTAGGTAAGGAAAACTTACATCCCTCACGTGTACGCATCGCTGTTGGGCCGTGCGGACGTGCTGCACAGTAGCTCCTGATTGGGTTGGCTTTTGCGCAGTAGTGACGTGTACTTAGCTCTGTGAAGACCTGTTTGCGCGCTCTCTACGAATTGAAGCAAGATGCCCTCCATCGAGCAACTTTACCAACAGCTTAAGGAAGAATTGAGGATGGCAAAGTTGGAGATTCGGCGACTGACCGAGGAAAACAAGAAGATTCGTAGTAGTCCTCCTGTTTTGAGTCCTCAGGTCAAGAAGGGAAACTGGTCAGTGGCTGGACAACAGGGAACGAAGTTGACGATCAAGAGGACGAATGGAAAGGTAGAAACGATGAAGAAGAAAGAGACTGCCGTGGAAACTGTTGTGGAAACATCTAATACATTCTCAGTGCTACCCGACGAATGTGAGTCGACTGGCAATATAAACACAAATGCAGTATAATGTGATCCTTTATTGACTACGTTTCGCCCACACAGTGGGCTTTTTCAAGTCACAAACAGAACTACCTGGGGTGGAAGGAAAGCGAGTATTTATAGTCCGGCTGAGGTCAGGTGAAGAATGCTGCATCTGATGATGTACCGAGTTGGGTTGTAGAGTCTAAAAACTTGGGTAGCTTGGAAAGGAGACTGGACAAGTTTGTGAGCAGACCTTCTACAGTGTTCTTATGTGGGATAGCGATGAAGAAGTTTCTTGGCAAGTGGTTCAGCTATGTTATAGAAGCCACTATTCTGGTTGAAGTTGTCGGATATAGAAATAAGTGATGATTCCAGGATTCTTCGGTATTGGGTGTTGTCTTCTGTGGCGATAAGTCTTGAGTTTCTGTAGTTTATCAAGTGGTTGTGTGAATTACGGTGTTGTACGCATGCATTCCTTGTGTCGTCAGACCTGCTTGCGTATTGGTGTTCTGAAATACGTGTTTGGAGGTCCCTTGATGTTTCGCCCACGTATAACTTGTTGCAGTCATTACAAGGGATTATGTATACCCCTGCAGAGGATGGAGGCTTGTCCTGCCTACTACTGGTGATGTCCTTGATGGTCGTGGTTGTGGAGGTAGATACTTGGAATGATGTTTTGGCAAAGATGCTGGAAACATGTTTGGCAATGGGACTACTGGGAACGTCACGACGAACGACATTAAGGAAGGTAAGAATATTGTTGTTGTTGGGGATAGCCAGATTAGGTATATGGATAGGGCGTTCTGTTTGAAGGACAGGAGTAGGAGACAGAGAGTTTGCTTTCCTGGGGCTGGGATGGAGGATATTGTTAGCCGTCTGGATGACATCATGAGAGGTAATGAGAGCAATCCTATTATCTGTCTCAGTGCTGGAGGCAACGATGTTGGCAGACGTAGGAGTGAAGACCTGATTAGCAGGTATAGGTCAGCAATAGAAATAATTAGGAGTAAGGGTGGGAACCCTGTCATATGTGGTGTTTTGCCAAGGAGGGGAGTTGGAAATGAATGGTTGTCCAGGGCAATTGGTGTCAATTGCTGGCTGGACAAATACTGTAAGGAAAATGCGGTAACATTCATTGACAACTGGGACCTCTTCTATGGCAGAAATGACATGTATGCCAGGGATGGGGTTCACTTATCTAGGTCTGGGGTGGTAGCACTGGCAACTGCAGTGGAGGGAGCAGTTAGGACTTTAAACTAGGAATAGTTAGTGGTATGGGTTTTTGCAGGAAAACAGTGAAGTCCCAGTGTAGTAATATTACGAGTTCTAGGGGAACTAGTAATAAGCAGAACGAGGTAGATATTGAAAAGCCAGTGACTTTGGGTGATAAGGACAGTAATAGGTTTAGTAGAAAAACAAAAATGAGCAGGAAGGGTAAAGAGAAAGGAGAGTCTTTCAATGTTTATTATGCTAATTGCCGTAGTGCTAGGAATAAGATGGACGAGTTGAGATTAGTTGCTAGTGCAGGTAACATTGATGTATTTGCCTTAACTGAGACGTGGTTTAATTCAAAAAGTCGGGACATGCCTGCGGAATGTCATATTCAGGGTTTTAAATTGTTCCAAGTAGATAGAAGTATCGGGAAGGGGGGTGGGGTGGCATTGTATGTCCGAGATCGCTTGAACGGGTATTAAGTCTGAAGTAACACATACAGAGTCTTAAAATGGTATAAAATACCGACAGGTTGTTAGGTAAGACACATATGCAACAGTTAGGTATCTTTATTATGAAACGTTTCGCCTACACAGTAGGCTTCTTCAGTCAAGTACAGAAAAGTTGATAGAAGCAGAAGATACTTGAAGACGATGTAATCAGTCCATCACCCTTAAAGTTTTGAGGTGGTCAGTCCCTCAGTCTGGAGAAGAGCATTGTTCCATAGTATGAAACAATAAAACTTTAAGGGTGATGGACTGATTACATCGTCTTCAAGTATCTTCTGCTTCTATCAACTTTTCTGTACTTGACTGAAGAAGCCTACTGTGTAGGCGAAACGTTTCATAATAAAGATACCTAACTGTTGCATATGTGTCTTACCTAACAACATACAGAGTCTGTTTGGATAGAATTTTCAGAGGGGCATGAAAAACTGATTTTAGGAGTGATATACTGTCCCCCAAATTTAGATAGGGACCAGGGGAGACTACTATGGGAGGAAATTATTAGGGCCACAAGGCACGATAATGTAGTAATTCTAGGAGACTTTAACTTTAGTCATATTGATTGGAATTTCTTGACTGGGAATTTAGAATCATACGATTTCTTAGAAGTAGTTCAGGATTGTTTTTTGAAGCAGTTTGTGACAGAACCTACAAGGGGAAATAACCTGCTTGACTTAGTTATGGAAAACAATGAATCCCTTGTTAATAATTTAGAAATTTCAGAGGAACTGGGTGCTAGCGACCACAAATCAATTACATTTAGCATTGAATGGAAGTACGATAGTAGCGATAACTCAGTAACAGTCCCAGATTTTCGCTTAGCAGATTACGATGGGCTTAGAGAACACTTATCATCTGTTGACTGGGGTAACAAAGAGAGCTATCAATATGACAGTTTTTCTGAACACTATACATGCTGCTCAAAGAACGTTTATCCCATATAAAGAAATTAGATCAAATAGAAATGACCCAAAATGGATGAATAATAGGCTCAAATATCTACTAGGGCATAAGAAAGGAATTTATAGGCGTATCAAAAGAGGTAAGGGCCATCTTATGAATCAGTATATTGACATTAAGAGGGACATTAAAAAGGGGATAAGAAAAGCTAAAAGGGACTATGAAATTAAAGTTGCTAGGGATTCTAAAACTAACCCAAAAAGTTTTTTCCAGGTCTATAGAACAAAAGTTAGAGATAAGATAGGTCCCCTTAAAAATAACTATGGGCACCTTACTGACAAAGAGAATGAAATGTGCTCGATTTTAAATAATTATTTTCTCTCAGTTTTTACACAGGAAGACACTAACAATATTCCAGTAATTAATTTTTATAGTGTGCTAGAAGAAGATAAATTATGTAACATCACAGTCACTAGTGAAATGGTTGTGAAGCAGATAGACAGACTGAAGCAAAATAAGTCGCCGGGTCCTGATGAGGTTTTTTCAAGGGTTCTTAAGGAATGCAAAATGGAATTCTGTGAACCATTAACTAATATTTTTAATTTATCTCTTCAAACAGGTGTAGTGTCTGATATGTGGAAGATGGCTAATGTAATTCCTATTTTTAAAACAGGGGACAAGTTGTTACCGTCAAATTACCGCCCAATAAGCCTGACCTCAATTGTAGGCAAATTACTAGAGTCAATTATAGCTGAGATTATAAGAAGCCATCTCGATAAGCATAGCTTGATTAAGGATACTCAGCATGGATTCACAAGAGGCCGGTCTTGTCTAAGTAATTTATTAACTTTCTTCAGTAAAGCTTTTGAGGCTGTTGACCACGATAAAGAATTTGATATTATTTACTTAGATTTTAGTAAGGCTTTTGATAGAGTTCCGCACCATAGACTGTTAAAGAAAGTGGCAGCTCATGGCATTGGGGGAAAAGTGCTCTCGTGGATCGAGTCATGGCTCACTGACAGAAAGCAGAGAGTGTCCATAAATGGGGTTAAATCCGAGTGGGGATCTGTAACAAGTGGCGTTCCACAGGGATCAGTCTTGGGCCCGTTGTTGTTTATAATATATATCAATGATCTTGGTGAGGGAATTACTAGTGATATGAGCAAATTCGCCGATGACACAAAGATAGGTAGGATAATTGATTCAAACGTAGATGCTATGGAACTTCAGTAGGATTTAAACAAACTCTATTCTTGTTTAGGTAAGACTCTATTCTTGGTCAGAAAAGTGGCAGATGCAGTTCAATGTGGATAAGTGCAAGGTTCTGAAGCTTGGGAGTGCCCATAACCCTAGTACTTATAAGTTAAATGATGTAGAACTTAGCCATACAGATTGCGAAAAGGACTTGGGGGTTATGGTGAGCAGCAACCTTAAACCAAGACAGCAATGCCTAAGCGTACGTAATAAGGCAAATAGATTACTGGTATTTATATCAAGAAGTGTGAGCAACAGAAGTCCAGAGGTCATACTGCAGCTTTATACATCATTAGTAAGGCCTCACCTAGATTATGCAGTTCAGTTCTGGTCTCCATATTACAGAATGGACATAAATTCGTTAGAGAACATTCAGCGTAGGATGACTAAATTAATACATAGCATCAGAAATCTTCCTTATGAAGAAAGATTGAAGACTCTTAAGTTACATTCACTTGTTAGACGAAGAATGAGGGGAGACCTGATTGAAGTGTATAAGCGGAAGATAGGTATTAATAAATAGGATATTAATAAGGTCTTGAGGATGTCTCTCCAAGAGAGAACCCGCAGTAATGGATTTAAATTAGATAAGTTTAGATTTAGAAAGGACATAGGAAAGTATTGGTTTGGAAATAGGGTAGTTGATGAGTGGAACAGTCTACCTAGTTGGGTTATTGAGGCTGGGACTTTGGGTAGTTTCAAATTTAGGTTGGATAAGTACATGAGTGGGAGGGGTTGGATTTGAGTGGGACTTTCAGATCAGAGCTTATTTCTTGGGTAGCATTGAAAATTGGGTTGGGCAAATGTTTTGTTAGTGGAATGAATTGTAAAGGACCTGCCTAGTATGGGCCAACAGGCCTGCTGCAGTGTTTCTCCTTTCTTATGTTCTTATGTTATGTTCTTATGACTGGACAAATTTAGTAAACTAAACAAGGATTGCTTTCACCTTAGACTTTCACACGCCTATTGGGGAGGGTGAAGATTAAACACACACACACACAGGGACCAGGAGCTGTAACTTGACCCCTGCAACCACAACTAGGTGAGTACAGGAATGTTAGGATGTATTTCTTCAGTCACAGATTTGCCAGGAAGTGAAATAATCTGGGAAGTGATGTAGTGGAGGCAGGATCCATACATAGCTTTAAGAAAATGTACGACAGAGCTCATGGAGCAGGGAGAGTGGACCTAGTAACAACCAGTGAAGAGGCGGGGCCGGGAGCTATGAATCGACCCCTTCAACAACAACTAGGTGTGTAGATGAATGGTTCAGAGAACCTACATGTTGATAAATTAGACACATGTGCAACTCTTGGGTATCTTTATTGAGGAAACGTTTCGCCACACAGTGGCTTCATCAGTCCATACAAAGGATAATCTTGAAGAACGGGAGGAGAATGAGGTAATCAGTCCCTCAACCTTGAGTCGATGTGGTCAGTCCATCAAGATTGATGGACTGACCACATCGACTCAAGGTTGAGGGACTGATTACCTCATTCTCCTCCTGTTTTTCAAGATTCTCCTTTGTATGGACTGATGAAGCCACTGTGTGGCGAAACGTTTCCTCAATAAAGATACCCAAGAGTTGCATATGTGTCTAATTTATCAACTAGGTGTGTATATATACACACACACACACACACACACACACACACACACACACACACACACACACCACACACCACACACCACACACACACACACACACACACACACACACACACACACACACACACACACGGCCGTCTCCCACCGAGGCAAGGTGACCTAAAAAAGATAAACGAAAGTTTTTGTTTTTACATTTAGTTATTTGTACAGGAGAAGGGGTTACTAGCCCCTTGCTCCTGGCATTTTAGTCGCCTCTTACCACACGCATGGCTTACAGTTGCTTTTTACTGATGACATTGTGTTTTTGAGAAATTCTAGGGAGTAGTTGCAGTGGTTTTCGGATGGATTTGGGAGGGTACGTGAAAGAAGGAAATTAAAGGTGAACATAGAAAAGAACTAGGTGATGAGGAGAACAAAAATATTAGGTAATGGAAGACTGGATAGCAGATTGGAGAGAGGAAGTATGGAGGAACTGAAAGTGGATATGACAGCAGATGGGTCTATGAAAGACGAGGTAAAGCATAGAATGACGAGGGGGTAAAAGGCGAATGGTGCACTGACGAGTCTGTGGAGACAAAGAACGTTATCCATGGAAGCAAAGAGGGGAATGTATGAGAGTATAGTTGTGATAAATGGTTCAGAGAACCGACAAGTTGAAGATTGAGACACTTATGCAACATATGGGAATCTTTATTAAGGAAACGTTTCGCCACACAGTGTTTTTTTCAGTCCAATACAAAGAAGAGAAGCAAGGAGAGAAGGAGTTCCTCAGCCTGGAATCGATGTGTTCAGTCCATGTGTTCAGTCCATCGCTCTTTTATGGGTGTGAAGCATGAGTGGTGAATGTTGCAACAAGAAGAAGGCGGGAGACAGTGGAAATAGCTTGTCTGAGGGCAGTGTGGAGTGTGAATATGCAGAGAATCCGTAACTTGGAGGTTAGGAGGAACAGGGTTTATAAAAGTATTATCTAGAGGTACAGGAGGGGTTGTTGAGGACATCTATAGAGGATGGAACAAAATAGAATGACTTGGAGGGCGTATAAATCTACAATGGAAGGAATGTGGGGTAGGGGTCGTTCTAGGAAAGGATGGAGGGAGGGGACAAAGTAAGTTTTGTGTGCGAGGTGCTTAGACTTTCAGCAAGCGTGCGTCAGCGTGATAGATAGGAGTTAGTGGAGGCAAATGATTTTTATGACTAGAAGTACTGCCGCAGTGTGAGCAAGGTAACGTTTATGAAGGTATTTAGGGAAACTGGTTAATCGGACTTGAGTCCTGAAGGTGGGAAGTACAGTACCTTCGCTCTGAAGTAGGAGTGGAGACGTGCGCAGTTCTTGAACTGTGGTATCAACACACCTCTGCCAAGAT
The DNA here is from genome assembly GCF_038502225.1 of Cherax quadricarinatus. Classification (NCBI taxonomy): domain Eukaryota; kingdom Metazoa; phylum Arthropoda; class Malacostraca; order Decapoda; family Parastacidae; genus Cherax; species Cherax quadricarinatus. The sequence continues at coordinate 2,043,517 of NC_091342.1, read as the reverse complement.
AGTGATGGAGTGAATGATGATAAAGTGTTTCTTCTTTTTCGGGTCACCCGCCTCGTTAGGAAACGGCCGATGTATTGATAAAATATTTATTCATTTATTTTCTTCCCTCTCCTTCCAGTAGTGGATCCGCCAAGGGAAACGATGTCTCCCACTGCTGCACTTCATCTGACTCCTGTATAAGTTGATGAACGAGATTCTTGTGCAACATATAGGTATCTTTACTGTAGAAACGTTTCGCCAATTAGTGGCTTCCTCAGTCCTGTATAAGCGATCATCAAGAGTAGGGTAGTAAGCACCTCCCTCCACTTGTCGGTGTTCTGAACCTTTTAAACAATCCCTATCCATGAGCTGGAAGTGCATATCAAGTTCTTACGCTCACGAGATAGCCTTTTAATATTCTCTTTCGTACATTGATTTCTTTATCAAGTCAACTTGAATTTAAAATCTGCTGAGTAACATACTGTCAGACGAGAAGATTTTACTCTGATGGGTCGAGAGTTCAACATTCAAGAAGGGATGAGTCCCAAGGATCGTGTCTTGCATGTTGGATGTTGCTTTCAAGAAATCTCCCGCTGAAAATAATTAGCAGTCTGTCTTGCCATTTATCATATCTACATTACCTAACTAGCATGCGAATGGAAAAAAAACATGGAAATAATCACGTATCTTATTCATAAATTATAAGTGAACCGAGTTGTGGAAAAAAGCATTGGCCAAAAGTATGGTGTATTTCAAATAATTATCATTTACGACCCAGTGGGGTAGAAATGAACTTATACAGCATTTTAATGGCGGTGGAAGAGGAGGAGGAGGAGGAGAGGGTAATCAAGTAGGAGGATTCCACGTGAGTCCCGTCTGTCCTGCCGAGCAAATTGGTTCTTAATGAGGTCCTTCCATATATTAGAACGGAGAACTGCAGAATCTTGGCAGTGAGACGCCGAAGACGCTCGGAAGAGGTTGCCCATCAACGTCAATTCAGCTACCCGAGCTTCTGTCCAGGATCTGTACCACATGTCTATATTCCAGGTATGTGTGCAGGTGGTTGTGACTAGTGTCTTCAGGACATACACACACACACACACACACACACACACAACTAACACTACAAACCTCACTCAAGGAAAAAGATCTTGGGGTGAGTATAACACCAGGCACATCTCCTGAGGCGCACATCAACCAAATAACTGCTGCAGCATATGGGCGCCTAGCAAACCTAAGGACATCATTCCAATATCTTAATAAGGAATCGTTCAGGACCCTGTACACCGTGTACGTTAGACCCATTTTGGAGTATGTAGCACCAGTTTGGAACCCACATCTAGCCAAGCACGTAAAGAAACTAGAGTAAGTGCAAAGGTTTGCAACGAGACTAGTCCCAGAGCTAAGGGGTATGTCCTACGAGGAGAAGTAAAGGAAAATCGACCTGACGACACTGGAGGACAGGAGAGATAGGGGGGGGGCATGATAACGACATATACAATACTGAGAGAAATTGACAAGGTGGACAGAGACAGAATGTTCCAGAGATGGGACACAGCAACAAGGGGACACAGTTGGAAGTTGAAGACACAGATGAATCACAAGGATGTTAGGAAATATTTCTTCAGTCACAGAGTAGTCAGGAAGTGGAATAGTTTGGGAAGCGATGTAGTGGAGGCAGGATCCATACATAGCTTTAAACAGAGGTATGATAAGGCTCATGGTTCAGGGAGAGTGACCTAGTAGCGACCAGTGAAGAGGCGGGGCCAGGAGCAATGACTCGACTCCTGCAACCACAACTAGGTGAGTATACACACACGTGTGTGCACACGCAGGAAACACTGCACGAGGAATATGTCTTCTTAATGGAAGAACGAACAAGTAGTGATATGATCACAGCATTGAAAATACTCTGGGGCATGTATATGTATATATATATATATATATATATATATATATATATATATATATATATATATATATATATATATATATATATATTATTTTTATTATTTTTATTATCACACCGGCCGATTCCCACCAAGGCAGGGTGGCCCGAAAAAGAAAAACTTTCACCATCATTCACTCCATCACTGTCTTGCCAGAAGGGTGCTTTACACTACAGTTTTTAAACTGCAACATTAACACCCCTCCTTCAGAGTGCAGGCACTGTACTTCCCATCTCCAGGACTTAAGTCCGGCCTGCCGGTTTCCCTGAATCCCTTCATAAATGTTACTTTGCTCACACTCCAACAGCACGTCAAGTATTAAAAACCATTTGTCTCCATTCACTCCTATCAAACACGCTCACGCATGCCTGCTGGAAGTCCAAGCCCCTCGCACACAAAACCTCCTTTACCCCCTCCCTCCAACCCTTCCTAGGCCGACCCCTACCCCGCCTTCCTTCCACTACAGACTGATACACTCTTGAAGTCATTCTGTTTCGCTCCATTCTCTCTACATGTCCGAACCACCTCAACAACCCTTCCTCAGCCCTCTGGACAACAGTTTTGGTAATCCTGCACCTCCTCCTAACTTCCAAACTACGAATTCTCTGCATTATATTCACACCACACATTGCCCTCAGACATGACATCTCCACTGCCTCCAGCCTTCTCCTCGCTGCAACATTCATCACCCACGCTTCACACCCATATAAGAGCGTTGGTAAAACTATACTCTCATACATTCCCCTCTTTGCCTCCAAGGACAAAGTTCTTTGTCTCCACAGACTCCTAAGTGCACCACTCACTCTTTTTCCCTCATCAATTCTATGATTCACCTCATCTTTCATAGACCCATCCGCTGACACGTCCACTCCCAAATATCTGAATACGTTCACCTCCTCCATACTCTCTCCCTCCAATCTGATATTCAATCTTTCATCACCTAATCTTTTTGTTATCCTCATAACCTTACTCTTTCCTGTAATCACCTTTAATTTTCTTCTTTTGCACACCCTACCAAATTCATCCACCAATCTCTGCAACTTCTCTTCAGAATCTCCCAAGAGCACAGTGTCATCAGCAAAGAGCAGCTGTGACAACTCCCACTTTGTGTGTGATTCTTTATCTTTTAACTCCACGCCTCTTGCCAAGACCCTCGCATTTACTTCTCTTACAACCCCATCTATAAATATATTAAACAACCACGGTGACATCACACATCCTTGTCTAAGGCCTACTTTTACTGGGAAAAAATTTCCCTCTTTCCTACATACTCTAACTTGAGCCTCACTATCCTCGTAAAAACTCTTCACTGCTTTCCGTAACCTACCTCCTACACCATACACTTGCAACATCTGCCACATTGCCCCCCTATCCACCCTGTCATACGCCTTTTCCAAATCCATAAATGCCACAAAGACCTCTTTAGCCTTATCTAAATACTGTTCACTTATATGTTTCACTGTAAACACCTGGTCCACACACCCCCTACCTTTCCTAAAGCCTCCTTGTTCATCTGCTATCCTATTCTCCGTCTTACTCTTAATTCTTTCAATTATAACTCTACCATACACTTTACCAGGTACACTCAACAGACTTATCCCCCTATAATTTTTGCACTCTCTTTTATCCCCTTTGCCTTTATACAAAGGAACTATGCATGCTCTCTGCCAATCCCTAGGTACCTTACCCTCTTCCATACATTTATTAAATAATTGCACCAACCACTCCAAAACTATATCCCCACCTGCTTTTAACATTTCTATCTTTATCCCATCAATCCCGGCTGCCTTACCCCCTTTCATTTTACCTACTGCCTCACGAACTTCCCCCACACTCACAACTGGCTCTTCCTCACTCCTACAAGATGTTATTCCTCCTTGCCCTATACACGAAATCACAGCTTCCCTATCTTCATCAACATTTAACAATTCCTCAAAATATTCCTTCCATCTTCCCAATACCTCTAACTCTCCATTTAATAACTCTCCTCTCCTATTTTTAACTGCCAAATCCATTTGTTCTCTAGGCTTTCTTAACTTGTTAATCTCACTCCAAAACTTTTTCTTATTTTCAACAAAATTTGTTGATAACATCTCACCCACTCTCTCATTTGCTCTCTTTTTACATTGCTTCACCACTCTCTTAACTTCTCTCTTTTTCTCCATATACTCTTCCCTCCTTGCATCACTTCTACTTTGTAAAAACTTCTCATATGCTAACTTTTTCTCCCTTACTACTCTCTTTACATCATCATTCCACCAATCGCTCCTCTTCCCTCCTGCACCCACTTTCCTGTAACCACAAACTTCTGCTGAACACTCTAACACTACATTTTTAAACCTACCCCATACCTCTTCGACCCCATTGCCTATGCTCTCATTAGCCCATCTATCCTCCAATAGCTGTTTATATCTTACCCTAACTGCCTCCTCTTTTAGTTTATAAACCTTCACCTCTCTCTTCCCTGATGCTTCTATTCTCCTCGTATCCCATCTACCTTTTACTCTCAGTGTAGCTACAACTAGAAAGTGATCTGATATATCTGTGGCCCCTCTATAAACATGTACATCCTGAAGTCTACTCAACAGTCTTTTATCTACCAATACATAATCCAACAAACTACTGTCATTTCGCCCTACATCATATATATATATATATATACATATATATATATATATATATATATATATATATATATATATATATATATATATATAAAGAGTGCATTAAGATGTGTTTCTTGTGTTACAGGTTTGCACACTGGGAAGGATGTGTTTGTGGTTCCTGCTTATCATAGGACTTCTCTCCCAGGCGAGTATATGTACCTTTAAATATCAAAATTATCTTTGCCGGCTAGCTTATATTTCATTTTCCAAACTTCTGAAGTATGGGCGGGGATGCTGCAGTGTGTCATGTCTGAGTTGTGATGTTCACACTTGTGGACAGGAGATGTTGGAAGGAATGATGTTAATCTAAACTGGTAGATTTTATTCGGATTACTAACCCAGGATAATTCAAGAGAGCCACTCAGTCTGGTTATTCCCATTGGGTTGGTATGGATACGTCCCATAATAGTGGGCTAACACCCAGGTATCTGTAATGTTTGCTGCTAGGTGAGCAGGGTAAGCAAATACAGTAAAACCTGCCCATTTCCACTTTTGCCAGGATCGAACCCAGATCTCTCAGATGTGAGCCGAAATCCTTACCACTTGGTGAATGTAATTTTTGGGAGGATATCCCTGTATTGGTTAGACACGGCTTATGTCGGATAAATTTGAAGTATTTATCCGACCAGTTTCACTAATCACACCCTATTCTTTCCCCACCCTTAACTAGTATGCGAAATTCTAAATATATATCCTCTTAATTAATAAACCTAAAACACATTAAACAGAACACATGACATCTCTTCATCATTATTATTAATAATTAGTGAACAAAATTAAACTGGGAGGTGTCATTCACAGTTGACATCTCATTTCCGAGGATTCGAGACTGGTACATAATTACTAAACCCGTGTGGGTCATTAAACTGGTGGCTGAAGCTCTCCCTTCACACGTCGAGGGCCTGGGTTCGATTCCCAGCCAGGGTAGGAATATTGGACGTGTTTCTTTCCACCTGTTGTCTATGTTCCTCATCAGTAAAATGGGTACCTGAGTGTTAGTGGACTGGTGTGGGTCGCATCCTGGGACACTGACCTAATTTGCCCGAAATGCTCAGCATAACAAGCGGCTTTCTATATAGTAGTATGTCATTGATGTCAGCTAGACCTGTATACATATAGTAAATAAAGATATTATTATTATTATTATTATTATTATTATTATTATTATTATTATTATTATTATTATTATTATTATTAATGAAAGCACTAGCGTTTTGTTGTAACCTCTTTACAATTAAATTAAAGTTACAGTATGAGAGTATTAGCAGGTCGAAAGATTACAATAATGTTATATTATGAGCATATTGTGTAGACCTAAAAACAGTTCCTAGGCAGATCCAGTTCAACTCCAGTCCCTTCAATACCGAAAACAAAAGAAATAGTAATAATCCTGTAACCTGTCCATCTATCTAACAATCTATCTACTGGTGGTGTTGTCAGAGCCAGCAAGGTGCGGCCCATTTCTACAAGATCCAGCCTGGCACCTTCAAAGAGTTCCAATACATCAATTGCCAAGGAACTTACAACAGGTCCACTTACACCAAGTTAATCCGCATCTGTGAGGAATGTCAGAACCTCTACCGCAATGACTACACTGTCTCGCTGGAATGCAAGTAAGTACAGCCAATTCACAGTTAATTCATAGACTGGAAACCATATTTCATTTCAGTCTGACGCTCTGGTCCATCTTGGAGACCTGAAATGTCGATCAAGATCAAATAAAGACATGCTCTGCACGTCAAGCTTTTATTGCGACAATGTTTTCATTTTTTTTTTAGATATTTATTAAGTCCGTGATTAGATAAAAACCTGGGGAGGCTGAAATGAAGTGTGTCTTTCTTTTTACCAGCAATATGCCATTTGGATTCAACATTATTATTATTATTATTATTATTATTATTATTATTATTATTATAATCAAGGGGTAAGCGCTAAACCCAGAGGATTATACAGCGCCTGGGGGGGGGGGATGTGGAAGGCATTCAGGCTTAATTCGGGAACTGGAGCACAGATCCAATTCCCTAAATCAAGAGCCCCTCACCAACATCAAGGAACCTTCCTTGAGGGGTTTGGATTCAACAAAGTCGCGACTCCACAATCATCCACGATTGTGGAGTAGAGTTAATTGTGAATTATTCAAATTACAATTACTGCAGCCTGCCCCAAACTACATTTTATTCTCGAAGATACATCACAATCATTCAGTTAATACATACACACACATAATGCGATAAGAAATGGGTGGTATCTTAATATGCAAAATAAGCACAATGAAAATAGAATTCCATCTGTTTTGCCGATTTCTCGCACTGATAATGTGAGAAATCACGAAAGCGCTTGGAATGCTACTGTGGCTATATTGCATTTGCACTTACTGTTACATATTACATGTGGTTTAAACACGTATAATTTATATATTTTCTAACTTTCTCAGGGAGAACTGCTTCCAGAACGAGATGTTTGATAAATGTGTGCTGTCTCTGCTGCTGGCTCATAAAGAAGAGGAATATAAAAACATGATTACTTATGCCAGCGGGTAGGAGCTGCAGTCACAGTCTTTAAGGTGGTTAGTTCAGTGACCAACTGGTAGTACGTAATTCAAGTTAACTTTTGTTGATGTTATAGAAATGACAGTCATGCCTCAATAACATGCTATTAATAAGTTCTTGTCAGAATTCATGATGTTTTTTTTTTGTCCATCCATTTGCTTGCAGGGGTTGAATTATAGCTGCTGGTCCGGATTATTAACTACTAACGCGCAGTTTTACTGACTGAGAGCCTCTATCATAACTTCTCTCAAATCTTTATATGGTGTTTGCCTCTTTCACTGCTTCATCTAGTTAATGTCATAAGTTATCCTGAGGTTAGAGATATTTCCTAAAATCTGCGGGCCAGTTAATTCTTTACCCACCAGCTATGTATAATATCTCTGGCATCTGACAGCATCTATAATCCCCTCTTATTCATTTCATACAGCCGTTAGCTTTATTACTTCTAAAGTGGGTACTCGCCTAGCTATGGTTGCTGGGGGTCGAATCTTAACCATTGTCCCCACTGAACTGAATATGACTGGTTTAGCTAGTCTCTTGCTTCATGAGCCCTATCGTACTTATCCCTAACACTGTGCAAGATATTTACTTTCACCATATTCTTGTCCAGTTTATTTTACTTCCTGATCCTCCTGTGCTCGAGGTTGAACAAGTATCTCCTAACATCCTTGTGGCTGATCTCAGTGTCAGCTTCATGCACCTGCCTCTTAACCTTTTCTACACTGGAAAAGTGGGCTCCTAGCCCCTTGGGATATACTAACCCTATTTTTAAAACCATGTATGGAGTCAGACCTCCACTTGTAGTTCATGTCAGCAATTAACCACCAGTTGCCATTATTTATTTATTTTATTTATTTATTTATTTATGTCTTTGCAAACAGTACATTGAGATTTTATATTTACAATAGTGGGTTGCAATGCAAAGAAAGCCTCTATTTTGGCTCTCAGTCCCAAATGTCCTTTAAAGTGAGACTCCAACCTGAGGAGTGTTCTAAGGGTCAACACCCCCCCCCCCTCCATACCATGTCTGATCAACCAGGATGTTGGTGCTAGCCGCATAAAGTACATGTAAGCACCCCAGCCTAGCTGGTCAAGAACCAGCTTGAGGAACTTATCACATTCTCTTATCTAAACAATCAGAGATCGGTTGGTAATCCACTAAATGTATGGAGGGTGTTGAAAGGTCTTGGTACCCTTACACCTGCAGACTTTCCTCAGTCGTCATTCCTTCAGTGTTCCCAAGTTGTTATCACTTGGGCCAAATTACCTATTTAAGTTAGTAGGTTGAACTCTAGCTCTTGGCTCTGCCTCAACTTTCGACTGACTGAGGTTAACTGCCAATCACATTTTCCTCCTAGTCCTAATGTATTATCTTTTTACCTCATCAACCATCTCCCACCAAGACATAATTATCATTATTATTATTCCTTTATCAAGAGCCCCTCATGGGCATCAGGGAACCTCTCCTTAGATCATTACATTATTATAATAAAAAAGAAGCGCTAAACCACAAGGGCTATATTGCTTAAATCATTACAATCATAGCTAGGCATTAAACCCATAAGGGCCATACCTCCTCAGATTATTATTATTATAATCAAGGGGAAGCGCTAAACCCGGAGGATTATACAGCGCCTGGGGGGGGGGGATGTGGAAGGCATTCAGGCTTAATTCGGGGAACTGGAGCACAGATCCAATTCCCTAAATCAAGAGCCCCTCACCAACATCAAGGAACCTTCCTTGAGGGGTTACCTCCTCAGAGAGATAGACCTTGTTTTATTTAAAAACAAGCGCCAATCCCGTATGAGTCATAAAGCTTCTGCAGAGAGTCAGGTTATACTGTGTCAGTGTCTAGTTCATTCCACAGCTTTACTGTTCTTACACCAAAGTTTATAATATTCTCACAAAAGTGTGATTCTTTTAGTTACAAAATGCTAAATCCACATACACAAAATGCTTTGTAATGCTTTGGACTCAGTTTGATGTGTGGTTTTCTGTTATAGCTTTCATTTTTATTATTAATTTCAATTATTATTATTAAAATCAAGGGGGAAGTGCTAATTATTATTATTATTATTATAATCAAGGAGGAAGCGCTAAACCCAGAGGATTATACAGCGCCTGGGGGGGGGATGTGGAAGGCATTCAGGCTTAATTTGGGGAACTGGAGCACAGATCCAATTCCCTAAATCAAGAGCCCCTCACCAACATCAAGGAACCTTCCCTGAGGGGGGGAAGTGCTAAACCCATAGGATTATACAGCACCTGGGGGGGGGGATGTGGAAGGCATTCAGGCTTAATTCGGGGAACTGGAGCATAGATACAATTCCCTAAATCAAGAGCCCCTCACCAACATCAAGGAACCTTCCTTGAGGGGTATTAATTTCAAAAAATGTGCACCTCTCATTTTAATGTAATGTAGTGAGTATATTTATGCTGGGGAGGTAAGGATTCAAACCTTAGCCACTACTGGCCTTGCAGTTTTAACAAAGGTTTTGTCTAGCTTGCTGGATTCTCCTGTACCCTTCATATTTACTCTTGAAGCTCTGTATGAGAGCCTGTTTCCATCAATTTCTCTTGTAAATTCCACTTTATTTTCTCACCTAAAACTAGTACAGTATTGCTAAACCTTCCTGTGGCCTAGTTGAAATCACTCTGTATATGGGAATACCTAGGAGTACATGGGAAAGATATTATTATTAGTGCAATAAAAAACTAAGCACTAAATGGAGAAAGTAGAAAACATCTGACAGTTTATATCTAGGATATGTGCAAAGAACTATAATTATCTAGCTCCTATTTCTGTTTTGATAGTTTAAGAGAAAGCTCTCTTTCCATCCTATGGCCACACTGCCAGCCTGCAACAGTGGTCAAGACATAGCTATGAAAAATGTGAATGGATATTTAATAAGACAAGTGGAAGCAGAATGGTAATTACTGTACTACCTTACCATACTACTTGTACAACTTCAGCTACTACTATAAAACCACCAATACTATAATTGTTCATTGTAAGGTTGTTTCTGAACTGATATATCTAGTCAATTGCTGCATTATATTTAGTCAAACTACATTGTATCTAGTCAGCTACTGCACTGTATCTAGTCAGCTACTGCATTGTATCTAGTCAGTCCCTGCACTGTATCAAATCAGCCCTGATGTTGTATTTAGTCACCTATTGCATTGTATTCAAATGAATTCTATATTTTAAGTGCTCATTAAACTAGTTCTTATATTACTGTGGAGATGCATATATGTGCATGCACATGCATTATTATTATAACAAAAGAGAAGCGCTAAACCACAAGGGCTATACAGCGCTATTCATGCACATGCAGTGTGTTCATGCATGTACGTGAGTCCATGTGCACTGGTACTCATGCACGTGTGTATATGATTAAAATACAAATTTAAATTGTATCCAGTCATGACTTCAATTATAAAAAAAAAAAATTAAATGATGATTATTGATTTACATGTATAAACAGTAAGACTTAAATTTATTTTGTAATTTAATCATACTTTCACTCATGGAATGATCAATTACACAGGTACATTTTGTGTAATGAATGCAAATAACAGCATAAACAAGTGCATTACCATATGAAGGAATACCAAACCTGTTGGGGATCATACATTATTATTATTATAATCAAGGAGGAAGCGCTAAACCTGGAGGATTATACAGAGCCTGGGGGGGGGATGTGGAAGGCATTCAGGCTTAATTCGGGGAATTGGAGCACAGATCCAATTCCCTAAATCAAGAGCCCCTCACCAACATCAAGGAATCTTCCTTGAGGGGTGGGGATCATACAGCATCTGGGGAAATGGGAGGTAATCAGGTTTGATCCAAGGGAATGGAAAGTAGCTCCATTCCCTTGGTATCAAGAGCCCTGCATTAGAATCCTGGAACCCCTCTTAAAGAGAATGTCAAGCAATGCCACATTAAAACTTTCCCATTCTTGCTTTATGGTGTTATCTGATCTACTAACACATAATCAGGGATAAAATTTTATAATATTCTTGATGCTATATTAACTGCACGGCTTTATTACTAATTGATACTGATACATTGTTTTATATATTCCATTCATGTGGGTAATTCAGTACTGAAATGTCTATAAAATTTTGGATGAAGCTCTTATATCTTTAATGTTATCTAAAATCAAGGTTGAATAAACATGTGTATAAATGCAGAAAGTAATGTGTGCCACTTGGCCTCAGTCACTCAAAAGAAGTTACCTGGTTTACTTACTTCACTGCTGAACCCTAGTACAGTTTAGTTATACATTAATACTACGTATTATTATATTCTCAATGAACTGCTAAACCCATAGCGATCACTTGGCTCTTTGTCATATGTTAAATTTTCAAAAATCCTCATTCTTGTAAAGTGTAGGGCATTTCCCATTCTTGGCTTGCATTTACTCAGTCACATGTCCTTTTCTTATTTCTCAGATATTTACCATACTAATCCTTGTTCATTTCCAGTTCACCAAGTGTCAATTCTCAGTACACATTACAGCACAGTATTGTGTAAATCTTGATTAAAGGTTTAAAAATATCAATGCAAACACAATAATCACATCAGGTTGAAATGTCTTTTGATTCTACATAAGGTCACCCCCTCAAGCAGCAGATGCTTGCATATGGAATGAGGCATCAAAGATACAAGAGTACAACTGTGCTAATTGTGGATAAATGACATTACAGTATCTGTCCTAGAGCTTATTTCTCTAGTTATTCAGACATGCCTGTCATCAGATATCTGATCCACATGATCCATACAGGAGTCAACAAAATCCCAGGTCTTTGGTGAATGAATAGCCACCTTGAAATGATACATAACTACAGTTTTATTACTATGACTACAGTATTGGAAAAGGAGCAAATAATTCTTACCTCATTCAATACCCATTAATATACTACATATGTAATTAATTTATGGAATAAATAAAAATGCTACCTATTTGTTTTATTAAACAATACATCAATTACATAAGCCTTATTTCTAGTGTATGTCACTGGATTACACATTAAGTAACAAAAATACTGTGGTGGGGATGATTTACAACACTTTCAATAATCAACCAAACTCATTAAAAATATTATGCACATACAGTACTCTCATTACTCCATCTTATGTGTTCAGTATCTGGATGGTGACTGCACTATAACGTTACCCAGAAATCATATCCAGTATGTATACATCTTTTAAGAGAGTGGTGAAGCAATGTAAAAAGAGAGCAAATGAGAGAGTGGGTGAGATGTTATCAACAAATTTTGTTGAAAATAAGAAAAAGTTTTGGAGTGAGATTAACAAGTTAAGAAAGCCTAGAGAACAAATGGATTTGTCAGTTAAAAATAGGAGAGGAGAGCTATTAAATGGAGAGTTAGAGGTATTGGGAAGATGGAGGGAATATTTTGAGGAATTGTTAAATGTTGATGAAGATAGGGAAGCTGTGATTTCGTGTATAGGGCAAGGTGGAACAACATCTTGTAGGAGTGAGGAAGAGCCAGTTGTGAGTGTGGGGGAAGTTCGTGAGGCAGTAGGTAAAATGAAAGGGGGTAAGGCAGCCGGGATTGATGGGATAAAGATAGAAATGTTAAAAGCAGGTGGGGATATAGTTTTGGAGTGGTTGGTGCAATTATTTAATAAATGTATGGAAGAGGGTAAGGTACCTAGGGATTGGCAGAGAGCATGCATAGTTCCTTTGTATAAAGGCAAAGGGGATAAAAGAGAGTGCAAAAATTATAGGGGGATAAGTCTGTTGAGTATACCTGGCAAAGTGTATGGTAGAGTTATTATTGAAAGAATTAAGAGTAAGACGGAGAATAGGATAGCAGATGAACAAGGAGGCTTTAGGAAAGGTAAGGGGTGTGTGGACCAGGTGTTTACAGAGAAACATATAAGTGAACAGTATTTAGATAAGGCTAAAGAGGTCTTTGTGGCATTTATGGATTTGGAAAAGGCGTATGACAGGGTGGATAGGGGGGCAATGTGGCAGATGTTGCAGGTGTATGGTGTAGGAGGTAGGTTACTGAAAGCAGTGAAGAGTTTTTACGAGGACAATGAGGCTCAAGTTAGAGTATGTAGGAAAGAGGGAAATTATTTCCCAGTAAAAGTAGGCCTTAGACAAGGATGTGAGATGTCACCGTGGTTGTTTAATATATTTGTGGATGGGGTTGTAAGAGAAGTAAATGCGAGGGTCTTGGCAAGAGGCGTGGAGTTAAAGGATAAAGAATCACACATAAAGTGGGAGTTGTCACAGTTGCTCTTTGCTGATGACACTGTGCTCTTGGGAGATTCTGAAGAGAAGTTGCAGAGATTGGTGGATGAATTTGGTAGGGTGTGCAAAAGAAGAAAATTGAAAGTGAATACAGGAAAGAGTAAGGTTATGAGGATAACAAAAAGATTAGGTGATGAAAGATTGGATATCAGATTGGAGGGAGAGAGTATGGAGGAGGTGAATGTATTCAGATATTTGGGAGTGGACGTGTCAGCGGATGGGTCTATGAAAGATGAGGCGAATCATAGAATTGATGAGGGGAAAAGGGTGAGTGGTGCACTTAGGAGTCTGTGGAGACAAAGAACTTTGTCCTTGGAGGCAAAGAGGGGAATGTATGAGAGTATAGTTTTACCAACACTCTTATATGGGTGTGAAGCATGGGTGATGAATGTTGCAGCGAGGAGAAGCTGGAGGCAGTGGAGATGTCATGTCTGAGAACAATGTGTGGTGTGAATATAATGCAGAGATTTCGTTGTTTGGAAGTTAGGAGGAGGTGCGGGATTACCAAAACTGTTGTCCAGAGGGCTGAGGAAGGGTTGTTGAGGTGGTTCGGACATGTGGAGAGAATGGAGCGAAACAGAATAACTTCAAGAGTGTATCAGTCTGTAGTGGAAGGAAGGCGGGGTAGGGGTCGGCCTAGGAAAGGTTGGAGGGAGGGGGTAAAGGAGGTTTTGTGTGCGAGGGGCTTGGACTTCCAGCAGGCATGCGTGAGCGTGTTTGATAGGAGTGAATGGAGACAAATGGTTTTTAATACTTGACGTGCTGTTGGAGTGTGAGCAAAGTAACATTTATGAAGGGGTTCAGGGAAACCGGCAGGCCGGACTTCAGTCCTGGAGATGGGAAGTACAGTGCCTGCACTCTGAAGGAGGGGTGTTAATGTTGCAGTTTAAAAACTGTAGTGTAAAGCACCCTTCTGGCAAGACAGTGATGGAGTGAATGATGGTGAAAGTTTTTCTTTTTCGGGCCACCCTGCCTTGGTGGGAATCGGCCAGTGTGATAATAAAAATAAATAAATAATTTCTTTCAACATACCAGCCATATCCCACCGAGGTGGGGTGGCCCAAAAGAAAAAACTAAGGTTTCTCCTTTTAAATTTAGTAATATATACAGGAGAAGGGGTTACTAACCCCTTGCTCCCGGCATTTTAGTCGCCTCTAACGACACGCGTGGCTTACAGAGGAAGAATTCTGTTCCACTTCCCCATGGAGATAAGAGGAAATAAACAGGAACAAGAATTAGAAAGAAAATAGAAGAAAACCCACGTATGTGTAGTGTGACCTAAGTGTAAGTAGAAGTAGCAAGACGTACCTATAATTTTGCATATTTATGAGACAGACAAAAGAAACCAGCAATCCTACCATCATGTAAAACAATTACAGGCTTTCGTTTTACACTCACTTGGCAGGATGGTAGTACCTCCCTGGGCGGTTGCTGTCTACCAACCTACTACCTACTCTCATATCTCACAATAAAATCTTAAAAGTGAAGTGCCAGTTGGAATAAAGTCACAAAACTTTTCCTCACATGGACGATAAAATGCTACATTTCATTTTTTTATAAGAATATTCTGCTTTAAATGTTAGCTTGTATAAGGCTTGAGAGTGCTCCTCTGGCTAAAACAGGAGGATTGCCTTTCCAAAAAGATTTGAATTTTTCTGTTTAATATAAAGGTTATATCCCTGTCCAAGATGCTAGGCTCAACCATATTTAAAATGCTAGACAATTTTACTCAAGGTAATGAAATGCTTGAATATTGAATTAAGTTACATTCCTCATCTTCAGCTCAACATCATTATGATTTGCAGTCAGTCCATTAGCAATCATGATTATCAAACTCAGCTAGTCAATTACTGCATTCATGAAAAAAAAGTGCTAAACCTGTGTGGGTCAGATCACTTAGCCAGTCACTGCTCAGACAATTTGATTTATCCATCCCTTTTCTGAAGGAAAATACATAAAGCTACTAAAACGAGCATTAATATAATAGTTTAATAAAGGGAACATACATATTTATTAGGGAGCATATATCAAATGAAATTTTAACTTCTAAATATCAACAACATGCATAAGCTGGGATACTAAAGCTGAAATATCCTTGTCCATATCCATGAGTAAACCAGTGTTTGCAGTATTAGTTGCTATTACTGTCACAACCATCGGTAACTTGTTGAAATGCACAACCTGCAGATGTGGAAGGAGGAAAAATTTATTTTAGTATACAGCAAATCTAAATTAATAGTACAATTTTCTGACGCTTCATTTGCTTTTGACAAACTAATAAACAATTTCAGACATTTCAAAAATGCTAGCCAATTAGGCTACCATTAACCCTTAAACTGTCCAAACATAGATCTACGTTCACGTATGTAGCGCTCCGACCTTGATTTTCCCTATTTGAAAGCATGTAAAAAAAACGCAGATCTATGTTCGGAGCCTGCCGCACGTCAATGTATATCTACGTTTGGACAGTTTAAGGGTTAAACAGCTTATGTGGCTAATTTGTTTAATCTTTCTTCCTAACTTTGTCTATATTTTCAACTAAGACTTTAGAAAAACTTACTTCTCAGCACATTCCATTTAAATTCATACATTACTGTTCTTACTGTACTGCTGTACAGTAATAACTGATTACGAGTAAGTGTTTTTAGGTCTATGCACAAACATTTCTGACTTGCATGAACATGGCTATTAATAAAATATACACTAGGAAGCTTGAGTGGCAATGGTGAAAGTGGCTGACAGAACCTAACATTTTGGACAGTTTTTTAGCCGAAACTTTGGCCAGGTTGACATGGGGTGGGCCTAATACCTGAGGTGATTGGGAGTAGAGGAATGCAGAATTGAGTTAACCAGTTTTTGGAAGCCCATAAATATGTTGCTAAAAAGTTGTTCTCCATGGGGAAGTGGAACAAAATTCTTCCTCCGTATGCCATGTGTGTCATAAGAGGCAATTAAAATGCTGGGAGCGAGGGTCTAGTAACCCATACTCCTGTATGTTTTACTAAATTTAAAGAGAGAAACTTCAGTTTTTCTTTTTGGGCCACCCTGCCTCGGTGAGATATGGCCGATTTATTGAAAGAAGCAAAAAGTGGTAATCACATTAAGGATTTCTTTGCGTACTGTGTCTTATGCTGTCCACTTGTTGGTTTGATGGGTATACTGTACCAGTATTCAGTACCCAACTGTATCAGCTTAGTGTCTGATAAGGAGGATTTCAATACATTCATGCATAAAATGTTCATCAACTTGGCAAGAACATAATTTTGCACTATATAGCATACTTACCTGGTAGTTTCCATATATACACACCATCTTGTGATTCTTGCCCATGCCCAGTTTACCAGCTTGGTCTGTCGCCATACTAAATGTCGAGATAAAGTTTGGTCGCATTGCTAGTTCTGGCACTTCATCTGCTGCAACTAAGCAAAATATTTTTAATAACTTTCAGCAAAGTAAAAAAAAATACATTCCTTAGGAACAATCAGAATACCATGATTGGAACAATACACAAAAAAATTGAACAAAAGAGAAAGAAACTTATAATGACATTTTGGTCTGACTTGGACCATTAACTAGTCACACACTGTTAATGGCTCAAGTCAAGTTGCACCAAAATGTTGTCATAAGTTTATTTCCCCTGTGTGTGGGTTATTTGTGAATAATACATTCATTTACTGTTTTGCTCCATTTCAGATCTCACCAAATTTTAATTCAAGTCAACATATGCATATGTCACTGAAAGTAGGAAAATATGAAAAATCCTTCCTCGATATTCAGGATATCTGATAATGGTAAACTTTATTTGAAACACTGTCATTGAAGTTGATTGTTATTGCAAATGTGACCTACAAAACAAAAAAAAGAAAAACCATTTTCACCATTTGGCCTGGTCTCAGACCGGGCCGGTGGGGGGTCCAACCTCCGAAACCTTCTCCAGGTATACAGAAAACTTGTAATTTGTGTAACCATGACTCTCATTTTTCAATATATATAGCTTGCTGTATAAATTTTGTATAAAATATCAAATTTCCCTTTAAGTGCAGATCTGCTGAGTCATACACACACAAGTCTGGCAAATTAGTTACATCTGTCCCAGAGGGGAACACAAAAACAAATGCTCTATGTGATTTCTGGCATTCAGAAACCAAGACAAATGAGAGATTATTGCCTTAGGTTGTAAGTTAATTTTAAGGCTTCCTAAAATGCTCTGCAAAACCAGGGCCTTCTACTGAGTATGCCAATCATGTTAACTAATTCTATATCACTTGTATATACAGTATAAAGAATGGAATTAAAAATCGTCAATTTAGAATTTTTTTTAATACACATATTCATATCTAAATATCTATTTCTGAAATAAAAATGATTAATGAAAATTTAATAACAAGAGCACCTTATGTTGGTTAAAAGGACAAGTGTAACTAATGTGACATTTTATTGTGGCAACGTTTCACTCTCCAGGAGCTTTGTCAAGCTGTTACATAATGACTTGACAAAACTCTTGGAGAGCAAAACATTGCTGCATAAAATGTCACATTAGTTCCACTTGTGTCCTTTTACTTAACATATTGTCAGTAATTCTACATTATTACAAGAGCACATTGCATAAGATCATTTATACTTCATTATGTTTGAGACTACTTACCTTTTAGTATTGGTACTCCATCACGATCTGTTACGACAATACCGAGAACATCTTCAGTACTGAAAATAGAGAAATTCAGTTATAACAGGTTAGTTTAATAAAGTCTATATTGCAAAAGTCAGTCAAATGCACATACTAAGTTCATTAAAAAAAAGTACATTATAAAAAGCATATGCATATTCCTTATCTCTGTGCTGGATGGATAAAATCACAAGTGGGGCAAAGTGTATCCTCATAAAAGTATAATACACAATGATGGATATGTTTCATTTATGTGCATTTTTTAATTTATAGTAATTCTTCCCTCAAATTTATACATATTAGCCTCAAGATCTAACATTCTTGCCCATTATACTTAAACTTGATTGACTGCTAAAAAGTGGAGTACAGTATATTATGCAATTAGGGTGACTGACTTGCATAAACTACGTACTTTAAAGAAAGTCCCTTATGATGCAGGGTATTTCGGGCAATCTTAAAACTAAATTATGATTATAAGTATGTGAGAATAGAAATAAAACAAAACAAAAAATAAGTTAACAAAATAATTATTTAATGAATAGGATGGTAAGAGGTAGGAAGAACAGCGCTTACAATATGGAGAGGGGATGGGTATGTTTTAGTTTAAAGAGTTATTTGAACTGTGTGCGTGTGTACTTCTGGAAAGACAGCTACTGAATGAACAATGGTGAATGAGTTTCCTCTTTTGGGTCATCCTGACTTAGTGGAAGATGATCATCGTGGTACAGAAATTAACCTGTAAACGGTCCAAACGAATATACAGTATACGTTTTTTCAACATTTGAAAGTATGTAAAAAAACGTAGATCTTTTTGTTTTTTACATTTGAAAATGTGTAAAAAAACTTTGATCTACTTTTTTTTTGTTATATTTGAAAATATGTAAAAAAAAAACGTAGATCTACTTTTGTAGCACTACACATGTGAACGTAGATCTGCTTGGACCGTTTACGGGTTAAAGATGGATAATGGTAAAAATATGATATGCAGTATAGATTCACAAGTCTAACAAGTATAAATGCCATCTAAAATTTATTACAGTATTGCTCAGTATTTCATTGCAGTACAGTATTTTGTTACAAAATAAAAATAAAATTAAAAACTTGCCTGTTCATCAAATCAAGTAGATATTTCTTCATCTCCTGAAAAGATTAAATAAATTATAGAATTACACATGTAATTAAAGTTTAAATAATGCAAAGATACAGGTAAACTTGCCCTATACTTTACCACACACACTATATGCTACAAACATGCAAAAATTTCCCATTATAAATATTTACCAGCATTTTATGTCTTATTCCTTAGATAAAGAGCCCCTCACTAGCAGCAAGGAACCTTCTTGAGGGGTGTAAGTTTACTTAGGCACAGGTACACAGAAATATAATTATCAGCGTAAATAACCTAGATAACAAAGCCAAAGTGATTTATTTCCATTACAATAAAGAACTTCATTTATTTGTGTAGTAGGTATATAGGCCTGGTGGCAAAAGCTCTTGTTTCACACTCTGAGGGTCCGAGTTTGATTCCCGGCGAGGGTTGAAACATTGGGCGTGTTTCCTTACACCGGTTGTCTATGTTCACCCATCAGTAATAATGGGTACCTGCGTATAAATCGACTGGTGTGGGTCACATCCTGAAGCAAAACTGACATAATTTGCCCAAAATGCTCTGACTAGCTTGTGCTAGTAGGTCTTACGTTGTGTCCTTCCTTAAGTGAATATGACCGGACCTGACTGGGTTGGGTCATTTGCTTAAGCCAGTGGGAGACTTGGACCTGCCTCGCATGGGCCAGTAGGCCTGCTACAGTGTTCCTTATTTCTCTACACATATGCTGCTATGTATGATAATCTATGTAACTGTATTTGTGTATACCTGAATAAACTTACTTATGTTCTTATAACATGCGGTTTTCTATATAGTAATACGTCATTGATGTCAGCTAGGCCTGTATACCTTGTACATGTACTTGTATTATTATTATTATTATTATTATTATTATTATTATTATAAAAAAGAAGCACTAAACCACAAGGGCTATACAGTCATGTACTTGTAGAAATAAAGATATATTATTATTATTATTAGTTTTATTTAAAATATTATTAAGGCCCGGTGGCCTGGTGGCTAAAGCTCCCGCTTCACACACGGAGGGCCCGGGTTCGATTCCCGGCGGGTGGAAACATTCAACACGTTTCCTTACACCTGTTGTCCTGTTCACCTAGCAGCAAATAGGTACCTGGGTGTTAGTCGACTGGTGTGGGTCGCATCCTGGGGGACAAGATTAAGGACCCCAATGGAAATAAGTTAGACAGTCCTCGATGACGCACTGACTTTCTTGGGTTATCCTGGGTGGCTAACCCTCCGGGGTTAAAAATCCAAACGAAATCTTATCTTATCTTATCTTATCACAAGGAAGGCCACTAACATGCTGTGCATTTCGGGTATTGGGATTCTTACTTGATTTAGAAAAGTCATAAGGTATACATAAGTAATTAAACCATATGATATATTTACATTTTAACATTAATACTTACAAACTGCATATAGATATATTATTATTACATTAACAGGGAAGCTCTACACTCGTAAGGGTCATACAGAACCCAGGATATTGGAAGTGTACAGAGTTATTAAGTTAATCTGAGGAAGGAAAGCTCCAGTTCCTCAGATCAAGACATTCCCCAGCAAAGAGATACAACCTTGACTCAAAAATTATATCAAATATACAAAAAAAAAAAAAAAATTTGATGACTTAACCTAGGATATCCAGGCAATTCAATACTCTAAATTCATATGTACAAATCATTTCATAGCATCAAATGAAGGTCAAACACAACTTCATTACTGTGTTAATTAAATCTACTACCAGAAGTAAAATTTAATTACATTACTGTTAACAAAGTATAAAATAAGAGCATGAAGCAGCACAAAATATCATACCTCTGCCATTTCATGAAGTGCAATGAGTGAATTTGATCTTATCTCTCCTTCCAAAATATCGCCTCCTTGTTCTTCAATAGGCTTAAAGTCTGTTACCTGACTTAGTGGTCTTAATTGAGAAAATATTGACTAAGAACTCGTGACTTCCAAAAGTCAGGGGGTCCAAGTCAGCCTCAGTCATTAGCGAAATGTTCACATGCAATTCGACTGGAATTGCCATAGTTAAAAGAAATTAACGAAATTAACACTTAATTTATGTATTATTTCAACCCGTCTATTACCTAATATAGGCTAGATTTTTACAGCTTTATTTGTTATAAGCCCCAGTGTCTTTTCCGTAGTTGATACTGATGATTTTTTATTTTATTACCCTATTTACGTCACTAATAGTTATGAATACATAAGAATTTACTTTACTTAGCATTTATATTATTCAATCATCATTATAACATCAGACATGCATTGTTATTCTAAAAATATTGCTGGTATTACTGTTAATTTTGTTCATTTTGGATATTTTTAATTAATAACATCCATCTTGACGAAAATAATATGTACCATTATTATTATAATCAATAATGTATTATTTTTAGTATTGTATAACTACTGTTAATGATACTTTGAGTAAATTTTGGTATTGAATGAACTACAACAATCAGCTAAATGCATCAGTCAAGTACAACATCTCTATCGCTAATTTTCCTCCCGAATGCTTATAAACGAAAACTAAACTAAACTAATAAAAAACCAACATTATTACACACATTAAGGGCCACACAAGCAAAAAGAATTAGCATGGTAGTCCCTGGATAGATAGATGGTATTGTGTTGCCTGATAGACAGTGGCAGCAGATCAGCTGTTGGGGAAACTTGAGGATTTTGTGAAAATGTTGTCTTCCCTGGCCAAGACCCTCGCCTCGGTGTGTGAGCAGTGATATTAGGTGTTAATTAGTGCATCTTGGAGGGGAAACAATAATGGTGGCTACGAGGGTGGAGACATTCAATTCCTTGGATTAAAATTCCTCCCCCTCCCCCACCGGCATCAGGGAGGCAGACATGAATCATTATTTAAGTTATCTTATCTGAATTTATAGTTAATTGGGAAGCCAGGGCAGCAGCATAGACCTAGAAAGTCTTCATATAACTGACAGGGTTAAGAGGCACCTAAGTTCCCCCGTTTAATAATATGTTAATTTTTCCACTATAATCTACCTTGTCCATAATTACTATAACATTTATTTTGTCTCTTTCGTAAAGTGAAGTCCAGGATCTTTACTTAATTCATGGTATAACTCCACAAATGTTTGAGGACAGTTCCCCTCAAGGAAGGTTCCTTGATGTTGGTGAGGGGCTCTTGATTTAGGGAATTGGATCTGTGCTCCAGTTTCCCGAATTAAGCCTGAATGCCTTCCACATCCCCCCCCCCCTAGGCGCTGTATAATCCTCCGGGTTTAGCGCTTCCCCCTTGATTATAATAATAATAATAATAATTTGAGGACAGTTGTGTCTGAGCAAAGTTGCAATATAATTATCCTCATTATTATTATAATCATGGGGGAGCGTTAAACCCGTAGGATTATACAGCGCATGTAGGGGGGATAGAAGGTATTCAGGCTCAATTCAGGGAACCGGAGCACAAATCCAATTCCCTAGATCAAGGGCCCCTCATGAGCGTCGGAACCTCCCTTGAGGGGACAATTATCCTCAAAGATTTGTTAGGTTATACCATGAATTAAGGAAAGATCCTGGACTTCACTTTATGAAACAAGGTAAATGCAATAGTAATTATGGACAAGGTAGATTATAGTGGAAAAATGAACGTATTAGAAGACGGAGGAATTTATGTGCCTCTTAACCTTTCTATAATATCGATGTTGGCACAGCTCGGATTTTTCTTATCCCTAAGTAATTATTAAGGTTCTATTGTCAGAACTCCATTAACCTATAAACAAAAATGCATTTATTGCACGAGACTTGGTGTATTCTTTGTGTCTCATTTGAAAATTTTGTGTAGTTTCTAATAAGACACAAATTATTTTCTTTACTTTTTTTTCTATACATTCATCCATTCATGTTACATGACTATACACAAGACTAACATGAAGGAACACGAGTAGGTCTACTGGCCAGTAGGTCCAGCCCATATTTTAAGCTACCCAGAGTTCCTTTAGGGCTTCTTCTTAATTATAATAATAATACCCAGAGTTCCTGTCTCAATAATGTTAACTTGGGAGTTTCGTCCACTCATCCACAACTCTCACCAAACTTTTGCTCTGATATATTCCAAAATATAAATTTGTCCAACTTGAAGGTATTTCTGCAAGTCCTGTCTTGGGTATTTTCAGAACGTTGGTTTAAAAAGACACGTAAGCAAACACTAGGACGTATTTATTAGAAAACACTTTGGTCCCGGGACCTTGATCACTTATAACACACGAGTTACATGACCCGTTACCTACCTGTCCTCATTCCAATATGGCATTCTTAAGGTCACCATGTGTTGCTCATACCTCACCCCTCCTATATATACTGTACTGTCATTTTAGCCTCAGTATGTTAGTGATCAAGGACCCAGGACTGAAACATTTTTTAATAAATATGTCCTAGTGTTTGCTTATGTATCTTTTTAAACCAGTTTGTTGGTATCATTGTTTATATCCCCTTTATTCCTGTTTTCCATTTGCATTCATTTTTTTTTATTAACACACTAGCTGTTTTCCACCAAGGCAGGGTGACCTGATAAAGGAAGAAACACTTTCATCATTATTCACTCCATCAGTCTTGCCAGAAGCATGCGTACATTACATTTAAAAAACTGTAACATATCAACACCCCCTCCTTCAGATCGCAGGCACTGTACTTCCTTCCTCCAGGACTCAAGTCCAGCTAAACGGTTTCCCTGAATCTCGTTTTCCATTTGCACGCTTCATACCCTCCCTAATTCTACTTTACAGAGTGCATTATTGATTGGTTGAGATGTGCTTCACAACAAAAATAAATGTACTCTTTTTGCTAGTACAGTCAGCTCTCATAAAGTTCTTATACATAGTATGATTTGAATAAAGTGTAAGAAAAACTTGTCAGTGCTCAATGATAACCCATATGGAGACAAACTCGGAAGATAAATTGGTCTGTATAACTTAATTTTTCTCTTTGAGCAGAGTACCATGATAATTATTACATTCAGGGAAGACCCCTCAAGGGAGGTTTCTTGACGCTGGTGAGGGGCTCTTGATATAGGGAATTGGATCTCTGCTCCGGTTCCCTGAATTGAGCCTGAATGCCTTCCATTCGCCCCCCTCCCTTTCACGTGTGCTGTGTAATCCTACGGGTTTAGTGCTCCCCCATGATTATAATAATACATTCAAAGTGCTAAGCCTGTAGGGGTCATACATAACCTGGGGGAATGGGAAGTATTCAGGTTTGATCCAAGGAAGGGGAGGGCAGATCCAATTGGATGGATCATGAGTCCCTCACTGGCATCAAGGAATTTCTCTTGAGGACGAGCAGTACTGTACATGACATTGTGTAAGAGCCAGGCATAGGGTCTTGCATGCCCTCCTTGGTAGCAGTTTGTTTGCCTGTAAAGACACATTATCCTGGTATTCTTTATTTTTTCATTGATAGCAATAAGTTCTCCTCCATCCCTTAACAAGCATATACAGTACAAATCATGAGTTGCATGAGACATGGTAATTTTTTATTTAATCACAGGTGAGAGGTGTGCGCCACATCCACCGGAGTGCTGCTGCTTCTAGTGACGCCCTCTTTTCTGTAAGTACATACTACAGTAACTTTACACTTGTTAATTATTATAATTATTAATTATTATTATATAGAATAATTTTCCACATACCAACAGAACTACCAGAAACTCAAATTATAATGGACCTCAATTTAACGGGCTTCTGAAATGCAGGACAAAATCTACTAGGTGAATTTATTTGGAAATACAGTGGACCCCCGCTTAACGATCACCTCCCAATGCGACCAATTATGTAAGTGTATTTATGTAAGTGCGTTTGTACGTGTATGTTTGGGGGTCTGAAATGGACTAATCTACTTCACAATATTCCTTATGGGAACAAATTCGGTCAGTACTGGCACCTGAACATACTTCTGGAATGAAAAAATATCAGGGGGTCCACTGTATTATGCAAAATCCATTGTCTGTTATTGTTATGCTCACAGCAAATCAAATCTTCTCTACATACCAGAATTTCCACTACCAACTACCTGCTTGCTCTGTTAGTCTTTTATATTGAGAGATTCAGTTAGGTTGATATTTGCCTTGTTTCTAATTGGTTGTATAATCTTACAGCATGTAGATACGCCCGAGAACAATGTTGACACTCCATTTGAGTTTACTCCAGAAAATTTAAAGGTGAGTGTATATGCTCTTAATAGTGTACAGGTGGTAAAATCTCAAGCTTGTGACTGGTTGGTTTTGGGTTCGTACATAATTTGGTCGGACTTTTTTGGGGGGTTATCCTTGGTAATTTACACACATGTTACTGTGTATGATAATTGTACTAATGTGGACCTGTATCTAAATGAACTTTCTTACATACTAACAATCAAAATATTTCTGTATGCACAGAATGTCCAGTCTGAGGGTTAAAGATTAGCATAGCATTAAATGCTGTTGATTTAATCATTAACTTAGTACATGATTGATTTCAGGTTTAATACTTGATCTTAGATACACAAAATTGTACTTTTTGTTTAATAAAAATCAATAGTACTATGCCAGATATATCTAACCAAATGGCTCAGGTTTGTATTATTTTTGTTTGATTTTGGCTTTGCTCATCAAATATAAGCATTGGGCTTGCTTAAGTGACAAATTTGTACTGGTTAAGATGCATTGACTTCGTATAATTGGTGAAATGCTGTATGTACTGTATTTAAAGCCAATTCCAGTTCCAGACTAATAAATAACCTATGCAGCAATTAATTTTTTTTTACTCCATAAACCTTGTTACCCATCTGTGCAAACATGTGTTTATGGTCATTTATGTAATTTTATTTGTTTGCATGTAGTACTGTACTGTGCTGTACTGTACTGTGTACATGAATTTTTTATGATTTTTTTTTACAGCGGGCAAAGGCAATTATGTCAATCTATCCAGATGGTCACAAAAAAGCGGCTGTTATTCCTTTATTGGATCTGGCACAACGTCAGGTTGGCAATTGGCTCCCAATATCGGCTATGCATGCAGTGGCAAGCTTGTTGCAGATGCCAAGAATGAGAGTTTATGAAGTTGCAACTTTCTACACTATGTTTGTGAGGTAATATTTTCTTCAAAATCTATAACAATTCACTTGTCAAGTATGTATAGGGTGCTGGGTCTGTGCAATGAACCCTTGATTTAAAGGACTTCAGAAATACAGGACAAAATCTGAGAACAATGGATAAAGTCTGTTGGTTACAAAACTGTCCATTATTGTTACGATGGCGAAATAATCCCATGTCCAGCCACCACAATCACCATCTGCCCTGCCTTAGTAGTTTGTTAAATTGAGGGTATACTGAGTAAATTTTTGACATGGCATGAATGAGTGATTTAACAGTTTTTAAATATAAATATTGTATTTTATCTCCAACTTTGAACCCCTCATGGGAGATTCCTTGATGTTTGAATATAATGATGGTATACAGTACCAACAGGTAGAAAAAGTAAGACACATGTGCATTAGTTAAGGTATCTTTATTCTGAAACATGGGTCCTACACAGTAGGCTTCATCAGTTGAATACATAGATTGCAAATGTGGGAACAGGAGAAGTAGGGAAAAGGAAATGATGTGATCAATCCATCTACCTTGAAGGAAGGAGTAGTTTGAAGTGGTTAGTCCCTTGGCCTGGAAAATGTGTTCATCTTCATAGTTTTGAACCATTATTTCAAGACTGAAGTTGAACTAATCTCTGGGTTGAGGGACTGACCACCTCATATTACTACTTCATGATAACATCATCATTACCTCTCTACTGCTTCTGCTGTCTCCGTATTTGCAACCTCTGTATTCAACTGATGAAGCCTAATGTGTAGGCAAAATGTTTAAAAATTATAACTGTTGCGTATGCATCTTATTTACCCGGGTTCCTTGATGTCGGTGAGGAACTCTTGATCCAAGTGGACCTGACCTCTCTCTTCCCTGGATTGAACCCGATTACCTCCCATTCCCACAGGCACTGCATGATTCTTATGAGTTTAGCATTCCTCCCTGAATATAATAATAATGATAATATATAACTTTGTTTTTTATAACTTTGATGCAATTCCTCTAGAAATGTTCCCAAACAGCCAAAACTCAACAGAATCATCTATACCTTTTTTTTTTGTGTGTGTTTTCCCTATGCTTTCTTGGCACTTTTCCTATGTATTTGCCACTTTATCCTTTCTGTTTGACACTTAAAATGCCACTTGTTAGTGCTGTATTTTAATGGACTATGTGGACACTGTTTCAGGGACCCGGTTGGTAAATACCATGTCCAGGTATGTACCAACACCCCATGCTGGTTACGGGGATCGGATGACATTATGGCAGCAGTCCAGGAAAAACTTGGTATTAAAACTGGAGAGACGACAAAAGATGGCCTATTCACACTTTCCGAGATGGAGTGCCTTGGTGCCTGTGTTAATGCACCCATGATTCAGATCAATGATGACTATTATGTAAGTTTACCTTTGTTTTTAAAAGTAAGTGACTGTAGTCTACTGAGCCATATATGTTTTAGATTTACTTGTACTGTATACACAAGTGTTTATGTGTATTATTCAATTAAAAAATTAAATTTCTGTGATAAAACAATTGCATGGAAAAAAGGGCAATTCAGTATTATTGAAAAGAATTTTTCATTTGCTAGGCTGAAAGTTGCTTTTAGCTAAGGCCAAGCTTAACCTCCACAAGTAAACTTGTCAGAAATTTGGTTGTGGATCACTGAAGGTAAAGATGAATTCCTGATTATGTATTGTATGTAGATATGTTGATTATTAATTCATTGTTTTCAGGAAAACTTTTAAAAACATTAATGTTGAGTGAAAAATTAATTAGGCATACTTAATAGATGTAGCTGACAAATTCAGCTAAAATGAAATTGTGGTGGCATGCATTACCTATTCACATTAAAAAATTAAAGTTTGTATGGTTAGGTTTTATACAGTAGGGACAATTATAAGGTTTTCTAAATGATGGCTGTTTTTAAGGATGGAAGACTATGCATATGAGGTACTGTATATAAGGCCAAACTAGCTGGGTATTCCACGAGGAATGGAATGTTATAAAAGTCATTGTATCTTATTTATTGGAAGGTACAGAAAGGTATGCAAGAAAAAATATTGGACTCTTGATGGGTCACTGAAGATCTAATGGAATATCTGTATCAACACTAAGAAGAATTTGCTCACCCAGTGGTGTTCCTATGTATGCAAGACACTTAGATTGCTTGATGTAAGTATGTGATGATGATGCATTGTCATTCAAGTTTGTTTTTGTCCATATTTATTTTCTTACAGGAAGATCTTCAGGTATCAGATACACAAGAAATTTTAGATACTTTGGCTGCTGGGAAGAAGCCTAAAGCTGGCCCCCGAAATGGTCGCTTTGCTGCTGAACCCCTTGGAGGCCTTACCTCTCTCACTGGTCCCCCTCCAGGACCAGGTTTTAAGGTTTGTACTCGTCAGTGTAATCATCTTTACTCATCTTTATTCTAGAACAGCCACAGTAGTTTTTTTTTTTTTGGGGGGGTGGGGAAGGGGGCTCTTACCTCTTGAGCTAACAAAACTGAATTATTTCTGTCCCCCCTGTATTAAAAATGAATAATTAGAATTTCATGTCCAGGAATCTCAATTTTCAGTAAATCATGATTGAAATATTGTATTTTAGTCCTAACTGCACAGGATAGTGACCAGTCAATCAAATTGGCATTAATTATTTCTGAGACAGGCCCTAGTATTGCTAAATATAATGGGACCTTTACACTCCTAGAAGCATTGCTTTCATAAATAATAGCATGGCAGAAGGCCTTCTGACCCATGCTATGCCGATTATGCTCTACCAGTCATACAGAACTCTTATTGCTAAACCATTTTGGAGCGAATTAAACAAGTTAAGAAAGCCTAGGGAATGAATGGATTTGTCAGTTAAAAACAGAGTAGGGGAGTTAGTAGATGGGGAGATGGAGGTATTGGGTAGATGGTGAGAATATTTTGAGGAACTTTTAAATGTCGATGAAGAAAGGGAGGCGGTAATTTCATGCACTGGCCAGGGAGGTATACCATCTTTTAGGAGTGAAGAAGAGCAGGATGTAAGTGTGGGGGAGGTGCATGAGGCATTACATAGAAAGAAAGGGGGTAAAGCAGCTGGAACTGGCGGGATCATGACAGAAATGTTAAAAGCAGGGGGGACATAGTGTTGGAGTGGTTGATATTTTTGTTTAATAAATGTATGAAAGAGGGGAAGGTACCTAGGGATTGGCAGAAAGCATGTATAGTCCCTTTATATAAAGGGAAGGAGGACAAAAGAGATTGTAAAAATTATAGAGGAATAAGTTTACTGAGTATACCAGGAAAAGTGTATGGTAAGGTTATTATTGAAAGAATTAGAGGTAAGACAGAATGTAGAATTGCAGATGAGCAAGGAGGTTTTAGAGTGGGTAGGGGATGTGAAGATCATGTTTACATTGAAACATATATGTAAGCAGTATTTAAATAAAGGAAGGGAAGTTTTTATTGCATTTATGGATTTAGAAAAGGCATATGATAGAGTGGATAGGGGAGTAATGTGGCAGATGTTTCAAGTATATGGAATAGGTGGTAAGTTACTAAATGCTGTAAAGAGTTTTTATGAGGATAGTGAGGCTCAGGTTAGGGTGTGTAGAAGAGAGGGAGATTACTTCCTGGTAAAAGTAGGTCTTAGACAGGGATGTGTAATGTCACCATGGTTGTTTAATGTATTTATAGATGGGGTTGTAAAAGAAGTAAATGCTAGGGTGTTTGGGAGAGGGGTGGGATTAAATTGGGGAATTAAATACAAAATGGGAAGTGACACAGTTACTTTTTGCTGATGATACTATGCTTATGGGAGATTCTAAAGAAAAATTGCAAAGGTTAGTGGACGAATTTGGGAGTGTGTGTAAAGGTAGAAAGTTGAAAGTGAACATAGAAAAGAGTAAGGTGATGAGGGTATCAAATGATTTAGATAAAGAAAAAATGTGAATGTTTTCAGATATTTGGGAGTTGACGTGTCAGCGGATGGATTTATGAAGGATGAGGTTAATCATAGAATTGATGAGGGGAAAAAAGGCAAGTGGTGCATTGAGGTATACGTGGAGGCAAAAAACGTTATCTGTGGAGGCAAAGAAGGGAATGTATGAAAGTATAGTAGTACCAACACTCTCATATGGGTGTGAAGCTTGGGTTGTAAATGCTGCATCGAGGAGGCGGTTGGAGGCAGTGGAGATGTCCTGTCTAAGGGCAATGTGTGGTGTAAATATTATGCAGAAAATTCGGAGTGTGGAAATTAGGAGAAAGTGTGGTGTTAATAAAAGTATTAGTCAGAGGGCTGAAGATGGTTTGTTGAGGTGGTTTGGCCATTTAGAGAGAAAGGAGCAAAGTAGAATGACATGGAGAGCATATAAATCTGTAAGGGAAGGAAGGCGGGGTAGGGGTTGTCCTCGAAAAGGTTGGAGGGGAGGGGGTAAAGGTTTTGTGGGCGAGGGGCTTGGACTTCCAGCAAGCGTGCGTGAGCATGTTGGATAGGAGTGAATGGAGACGAAAGGTATTTGGGACCTGACAAGCTGTTGGAGTGTGAGCAGGGTAACATTTAGTGAAGGGATTCAGGGAAACCGGTTATTTTATATAGGCGGACTTGAGTCCTGGAAATGGGAAGTACAATGCCTGCACTCTAAAGGAGGGGTTTGGGATATTAGCAGTTTGGAGGGATATGTTGCGTATCTTTATACGTACGTATATACTTCACCCTGCCTCGGTGGGAGACGACCAACTTGTTGAAAAAAAAAAAAAAAAAATATATACTTCTAAGCTGTTGTGTTCTGAGCACCTCTGCATAAACAGTGATTATGTGTGAGTGAGGTAAAAGTGTTGAATGATGATGAAAGTATTTTCTTTTTGGGGATTTTCTTTCTTTTTGGGTCATCCTGCCTTGGTGGGAGACAGCCAACTTGTTAAAAAAAAAAAAAAAAAATATGGTACTAGTTATGTTATAATTTATTTTTTAGGTTCGTGATGATTTATGAAGTACACTATACATACTATGTATAACGGGACTGTGGAAGTCGGCATTGGCGATTATATCTGCACTGGTTTGTAAATGTATGGTGATTTTTGCACTTAAATAATAAAGTTAGATTTCTGTAAATACTGTAGTAAAATAAAATTGTAATCAATTGATTTCATATTGTTTAGCCTGTGACAATATCATTAGTGTAAAGTATATTTTGTGACATCACTGAGTGAACTTCCTAATGATGAGTGCCTTGTTGCTAAAGTATTCATGATCCAAGGAATTGGAGCTTCCCTTTCTTTCCTTGGACCAAACTTGATTAACCCCCATGCTGTATGGATTTAAGTGCTTCCCATGAATACAATAATATAACCTTCCTCCCAACTGAATATTATTCAGAATATTATCCAGAAAGAGTAGCTGCAACAGCAATATATATCTTAAAACTGACCTAGCCTGATTGATGATTTTGAATGTCAACATCCAGGGACTGTTTAAAAATAAATTCAATATATAAGCTGAATGACCCATACAAGTCCAATATTTTGGGGATATAGTTACAGGATTCAGCACACTGAGAATGAGGTATATTCTTGATGGTGACAAGGGGCTCTTGATCCAAAGGGTTACATTGGATTTTTTTCCATACCCCTAGGCACTGTATGACCCCTATGGGTTCAACACTCCTTCAGTGAATGTAACAACAATGTAATTCCTGCTGCACCAATTTTTGAATTCAACTATACCTGTACATTTTGCCTTTGTAATTAATATTTCTGCCTCACCTCCATGCAGTGCTAAATGACTCCTGTTTAATACTTTATATGAGTGTAATAATGTGGTTAAAAAGTATTCCCAAAAACAAGGCACTATTTTATTTGAATATTTTGTACACATTAATGCAGTTTAACAATTCAGTTAACAATGATACAAGAAAATAATATTGTATAACATTGTTATAAAAATTTACACAATTTTGTTATGATATAGTTATGATTCACCTAATAAAATCTTGAATTAACTGAAGCCAATACTGGCCTGGAAAAGTGGATTTGAACATGAAAGACTCATTGGTACTTTCAGTAATCTGTAAATGAATTTAAATTTATTCACTTACTATATTACTATAATCATTAAGTGCTAAACCTACAAGGGTCTCACTATAATAAAATTTCAATCTGTATAGTAATCCATTTTCTACAAGTTCAATGATTAACTTGTCAACCAAACTTTTGGATCAAGCCTAAGTGCCTCCCATTCCCCAGATGCTGTATGACCCTTACAGGTTTAATCATTGCCCCCCCCAAATGATGATGATAATTGCACCTGCACTGTCTAAAAGTACTTACCATAAAAAGTGTATAGAAAATAGAATTAACCCTTAAACTGTTCAAACGTAGATCTACGTTCACTCGTGTAGCGCTCCAAACGTAATCTACGTTTTTTTACATGCTTTCTAATGGAGAAAATCAAGGTCAGAGCACTATGCACGTCAACGTAGATCTATGTTTGCACAATTTAAGGGTTAAATAGTAATGATACAAATTTATAGAGATGTAAGTACTAGACACTGATTGCCATGTGTCACACACAAATCTCTGATAATCTGCTATCAGCTAAGCACAAAAAAAGTTAAATGTTAGTCTATTAATTCCAAAAAAGATTATTTTTTTGTATGCCACTTTATAGGACAAGGAGACTCGTGTGGAGATAGAAAAAAATTAAAATGATGGTTAAGGTTATAAAAGCACGATGACAAACGTGCATGTACCCAATACTTACAGTACACGTCGTGCCGAATATGTAAAACTTGTGATCTTGCCATATAAGGCAAGCGAAAATTTGTGTGCGCAATAATTTCATGAAAATCACTCTGAGCCTAACAAAAAAACATATTTCACTGTGTTTGTTTATTATTAAATTACTGTAAACGTATCTAAAATGTTCATGTATTTAGTTGGATAAGGCTAAAATAAATTGTGCTTGTTATAATAAGGTTAGGTAAGTTTTCTAAGAGTCTTTTGGTGCAAAGTTATGAATTTGTACATTAACATAAATGAAAAAAATATATCTTTAAATGTTATTTTTATTTATTATCACACTGGCCGATTCCCACCAAGGCAGGGTGGCCCGAAAAAGAAAAACTTTCACCATCATTCACTCCATCACTGTCTTGCCAGAGGGGTGCTTTACACTACAGTTTTTAAACTGCAACATTAACACCCCTCCTTCAGAGTGCAGGCACTGTACTTCCCATCTCCAGGACTCAAGTCCGGCCTGCCGGTTTCCCTGAATCCCTTCATAAATGTTACTTTGCTCACACTCCAACAGCACGTCAAGTATTAAAAACCATTTGTCTCCATTCACTCCTATCAAACACGCTCACGCATGCCTGCTGGAAGTCCAAGCCCCTCGCACACAAAACCTCCTTTACCCCCTCCCTCCAACCCTTCCTAGGCCGACCCCTACCCCGCCTTCCTTCCACTACAGACTGATACACTCTTGAAGTCATTCTGTTTCGCTCCATTCTCTCTACATGTCCGAACCACCTCAACAACCCTTCCTCAGCCCTCTGGACAACAGTTTTGGTAATCCCGCACCTCCTCCTAACTTCCAAACTACGAATTCTCTGCATTATATTCACACCACACATTGCCCTCAGACATGACATCTCCACTGCCTCCAGCCTTCTCCTCGCTGCAACATTCATCACCCACGCTTCACACCCATATAAGAGCGTTGGTAAAACTATACTCTCATACATTCCCCTCTTTGCCTCCAAGGACAAAGTTCTTTGTCTCCACAGACTCCTAAGTGCACCACTCACTCTTTTTCCCTCATCAATTCTATGATTCACCTCATCTTTCATAGACCCATCCGCTGACACGTCCACTCCCAAATATCTGAATACGTTCACCTCCTCCATACTCTCTCCCTCCAATCTGATATTCAATCTTTCATCACCTAATCTTTTTGTTATCCTCATAACCTTACTCTTTCCTGTATTCACCTTTAATTTTCTTCTTTTGCACACCCTACCAAATTCATCCACCAATCTCTGCAGCTTCTCTTCAGAATCACCCAAGAGCACAGTGTCATCAGCAAAGAGCAGCTGTGACAACTCCCACTTTGTGTGTGATTCTTTATCTTTTAACTCCACGCCTCTTGCCAAGACCCTCGCATTTACTTCTCTTACAACCCCATCTATAAATATATTAAACAACCACGGTGACATCACACATCCTTGTCTAAGGCCTACTTTTACTGGGAAAAAATTTCCCTCTTTCCTACATACTCTAACTTGAGCCTCACTGTCCTCGTAAAAACTCTTCACTGCTTTCAGTAACCTACCTCCTACACCATACACTTGCAACATCTGCCACATTGCCCCCCTATCCACCCTGTCATACGCCTTTTCCAAATCCATAAATGCCACAAAGACCTCTTTAGCCTTATCTAAATACTGTTCACTTATATGTTTCACTGTAAACACCTGGTCCACACACCCCCTACCTTTCCTAAAGCCTCCTTGTTCCTTTAAATGTATAAGAGAAAATTTTAGAAAGGACTTAATTTTAAATTAGTTCTTGCTAATTGACCAGTTTTACCTATTAGGCACGGCATATATATATATATATCCATCCATCTCCACCTGCATGTCTCATAAAAATGATTTATGTTAAGTACAGCATAATAAAAAGAAGTTGGATTTGTCATAAAAGATGACTAAAGTCAGAGTGCCTCCCATTTTCCAAGGCTCTGTATAACCCCTACATGTTTAAATGTTCTATCAATTAATGCTTGAACACAATGGACGTACAAACTTAAATTTCGGTAAGCAGGTTCACCATGTTGCTATAACATGAACATGTAAGCCACCAAAGTTCCTGAATGTAGAGAGCTGCCTTAGTTCGCTTCCCAGTCATCAGATTTGAGCCTTTTGATAGACACAATGAGACATATCTCATGAGAACCCACATATACTAGACAAACTGAAAATTATACTGCATAAAGTCATAACTTCAACTTTTGTCTCATCTTAGGTTTCCCACCAAGGCAGGGTGACCCAAAAAGAAAGAAAAAAATACATTCATCATCATCCAACACTTTCACCATCACACATAATCACTGTCTTTGCAGAGGCACTCAGATACGACAGATTAGAAGTCCCTCCAAACTGCCAATATCCCAAATTCCTCCTTTCAAGTGCAGGCATTGTACTTCCCATTTCCAGGACTCAAGCCCGGCTAATATATTAACACAGCCTCAATCAATATTTTACACAAAGTGACTTTCAAGCCTAACAGTACAAAGTATTGCATGTGGCCTTCATGGTTTACAAAAACTGCACATTATACAGCCCTGTGATGCAATCCTATATGTTATTACAAAGTTTGCAATTATAAATGTTCCATATTGGCTAAATATTCATTTCTGTTTACATTACGTAATAACTTGATATGACATATGACATGACTATTTTTGTTTGTAAATTCTAAATCATACAAAATGTTAATCAAAACTATACAAATATTCTATATATTTACATATAAGTTAAATGTTTTGGTCACTAATTTCTAAGCCATATAGATTGAGCAAGTTATTAAGTACCTTCTCTCACTAACTCTAGACACCCAGTCTGACACATCATGGCTCGAAGACAACTTTTTTCACATTAGTAACCCAAAAATGTCAAGTATGTGACTTATTTCAATTGGGATCCTTAGATCCACTCCTAGGATATGAACCATAACGGCTGACTAACTCCCCATCATGGGAGTGTACATTCATGGTAACCATTCAGCACATTTTGATCACTTGCTTAGTGTATTTTTTTTTTTAAAGAGTAGCATCTTTATTTTTAGGTCTTTTTTACAACTTACTATCCTCTCACTCTACCAGCCCTCCTCTAAAAGTGCCACCTTTAACACTGAGGATGCTTAAGATTTTTGTTTGAGACAACTTGGTTATTTTTTTTTTTTTTTTTTTTTTTCAACAAGTCGGCCGTCTCCCACCGAGGCAGGGTGACCCAAAAAAAGAAAGAAAATCCCCAAAAAGAAAATACTTTCATCATCATTCAACACTTTCACCACACTCGCACATTATCACTGTTTTTGCAGAGGTGCTCAGAATACAACAGTCTAGAAGCATAAACATATAAAGATACACAACATATCCCTCCAAACTGCCAATATCCCAAACCCCTCCTTTAAAGTGCAGGCATTGTACTTCCCATTTCCAGGACTCAAGTCCGACTATATGAAAATAACCGGTTTCCCTGAATCCCTTCACTAAATATTACCCTGCTCACACTCCAACAGATCGTCAGGTCCCAAGTACCATTCGTCTCCATTCACTCCTATCTAACACGCTCACGCACGCTTGCTGGAAGTCCAAGCCCCTTACCCACAAAACCTCCTTTACCCCCTCTCTCCAACCCTTTCGAGGACGACCCCTACCCCGCCTTCCTTCCCCTATAGATTTATATGCTTTCCATGTCATTCTACTGTGATCCATTCTCTCTAAATGACCAAACCACCTCAACAACCCCTCTTCTGCCCTCTGACTAATACTTTTATTAACTCCACACCTTCTCCTAATTTCCACACTCCGAATTTTCTGCATAATATTTACACCACACATTGCCCTTAAACAGGACATCTCCGCTGCCTCCAACCGTCTCCTCGCTGCTGCATTTACCACCCAAGCTTCACACCCATATAAGAGTGTTGGTACTACTATACTTTCATACATTCCCTTCTTTGCCTCCATAGATAACGTTTTTTGACTCCACATATACCTCAACGCACCACTCACCTTTTTTCCCTCATCAATTCTATGATTAACCTCATCCTTCATAAATCCATCCGCCGACACGTCAACTTGGTTATATTGTCCTAAATTTCACACTCTAGTACTACCATACCCTTTCCCCATGACTGTCCTTTGCTTTTCATACCTGCAGTTTTATTTTCTGACTTGTATTCCCTTCCTTACAACACTAAATTACCCTCTAATATATGAAGTCATCAAATTTGTGCAAATACTCTACTTCTGAATGAAAATCCAGTAAACAGAAAATGTTCCAAGTATAAAGACTCGTGCAAATCTGAGTATGTTAGGTGAAAAGCAATAACAGATTTTTCAATTGGCAACATGACTGGGCATGAAAACCATTAACATCTTCAAGTAAATGCTTGAGAAATGTAGCCATTGAAGATAAATATTGATTTTTGACTTGAACTTCTATAACATTTTAAGACAAATTAACCTAAAGATAAGAATTATTGTCGAGAAACCAAACACACATTATCGGAGCTCGGAGAAACATATACTGATACCTCCATGAGGATAGAAAACACATGCTGGTCTCATATAACAGGCACATAAAAAATATTCAAGTGAACACAGGAATCTTGGCATAACCATAACAGAGAAGATGAGCATTGAATCATATCCAATGTGTAATATTTTGTAAATGTGTCACCAAAAATGCTTCAGCCCTATGATTTTATTAAATGAGTAACATTTTGCAGCTTATAACTTTTATATTAAACATATCTTCATCTTAACATGAAAAATATAAACTGGAATGGTTAATAGTGGAGGAACAAAAAGCAAATAACATGGCCTACTCAAAGCCAAGCTGTACTAGCAGAGGGAAGATAACATGTATTTTAATCTGGTTTATAAATAATTTAACTTTTAAAATTCTAAGTATACCATGCAGGACATGCCACATGCGGATGGAAATCTTTAGCTCTAGATCTTTTGCACTTTTGTGCCTCATCAGAAGCTATGCAATGTTGAAAGACGGAACATATATGTAGCTCCTGATGATGCAAAAGATCTAGAGCTAAAGATTTCCATTCCCATGTGGCTTGTTCTGCATTGTTAAAATTGCCTGTTTGCAACTGTACTGTCTATACCATACTGGAATTTTAGTAGCAAGTGAAAACACAAATCACATTCTGACAAATGCTTTACAATTCTAACAACTTGATGCCAAAATCTGGTAAGTAAAATGAGGTAACTCAATTTTCTTTAACTGATAATAATCTGAAATTTTGCTGGTTGATTGACAAAAAAAAAAATGAAATTTCAAAAATAAAAATATTAGCCACTGATTACATACACATAAGCAGTCACTATATTTACTTCAAATAAAGTAAGGACAAGTAATACTAATTCTGGGAGGTGAATACAATATAAACATCTTTCACAACACTAAAATATGAGGACAAACACACAAGTTGCAGAATAAAACTGTTCTCAGTTGCAAAATATTGTTTTAATAAAAGTTTGTTCTGCAACTTATGACTCTGTCTTCATACTTCCTGGTAACACACCATTTGGCTACCCTCACCCATGTCCAGTGTCTGGCTACCCTCGCCACACTCCCTGATGTATCCAGTGTCCGGCTACCATCACTACACTCCCTGATGTATCCAGTGTCCGGCTACCATCACTACACTCCCTGATGTATCCAGTGTCCGGCTACCATCACTACACTCCCTGATGTATCCAGTGTCTGGCTACCATCACTACACTCCCTGATGTATCCAGTGTCTGGCTACCATCACTACACTCCCTGATGTATTCAGTGTCTGGCTACCATCACTACACTCCCTGATGTATCCAGTGTCCGGCTACCATCACTACACTCCCTGATGTATCCAGTGTCTGGCTACCATCACTACACTCCCTGATGTATCCAGTGTCCGGCTACCATCGCTACACTCCCTGATGTATCCAGTGTCCGGCTACCATCACTACACTCCCTGATGTATCCAGTGTCTGGCTACCATCATTACACTCCCTGGCACCCTGATGTGTCCAGTGTCTGGCTACCATCACTACACTCCCTGGCACCCTGATGTGTCCAGTGTCTGGCTACCATCACTACACTCCCTGGCACCCTGATGTGTCCAGTGTCTGGCTACCATCACTACACTCCCTGACACCCTGATGTGTCCAGTGTCTGGCTACCATCACCACACTCCCTGGCATCCTGATGTGTCCAGTGTCTGGCTACCATCACTACACTCCCTGGCACCCTGATGTATCAAGTGTCTGGCTACCATCACCACACTCCCTGGCACCCTGATGTGTCCAGTGTCTGGCTACCATTACTACACTCCCTGATGTATCCAGTGTCAGGCTACCATCACTACACTCCCTGGCACCCTGATGTATCCAGTGTCTGACTATCGTCACTACACTCCCTGGCACCCTGATCGCTTCTTTTTTATTATAATAATAATAATAATGGCACCCTGATGTCTGGCTACCATCACTACACTCCCTGGCACCCTGATGTATGCAGTGTCTGGCTACCATTACCACACTCCCTGGCACCCTGGTGTATCCAGTGTCTGGCTACCATCACTACACTCCCTGGCACCCTGACATATCCAGTGTCTAGCCACCATCACTACACTCCCTGGCACCCTGATGTATCCAGTGTGTGGCTACCATCACTACACTCCCTGGCTCCGTGATGTATCCAGTGTGGGGCTACCATCACTACACTCCCTGGCACCCTGACGTATCCGGTGTCTAGCTACCATCACTACACTCCCTGGCACCCTGATGTATGCAGTGTCTGGCTACCATTACCACACTCCCTGGCACCCTGATGTATCCAGTGTCTGGCTACCATCACTACACTCCCTGGCACCCTGATGTATCCAGTGTCTGGCTACCATCACTACACTCCCTGGCACCCTGATGTATCCAGTGTCTGGCTACCATCACTACACTCCCTGGCACCCTGATGTATCCAGTGTCTGGCTGCCATCACTACA
This sequence comes from Cherax quadricarinatus, assembly GCF_038502225.1. Lineage (NCBI taxonomy): Eukaryota > Metazoa > Arthropoda > Malacostraca > Decapoda > Parastacidae > Cherax > Cherax quadricarinatus. The sequence goes on along the minus strand of NC_091342.1, from coordinate 2,003,424 downwards.
CTCTGACTTCCACCATCTACTGAAGATGATCTCTGTTCACCCTTACAATATTTATGTTATTCTACCTGTATAATATTATGAAATAAATAAATAAATAAAGTAAGTATATATATTTTTAAACACACTAGCAATCTCCCACAGAGGTAAGATGACCCAAATAAAGAATAAACATTCACCACCACTTATTCTATCACTGACTTGGTCTAGGTACATGGCTGTGACAGTTACTATGTATCCTTACTCCTATGGCACTGGGTTTTACAACTCTTAATTATACTCACTGACTTAATTATAACATTTAGTATTTTTTGTAAGCCCTAAACATTTAAAAAAAAAGCATTACAGTGGTGAGTAATGTGGCAAACACACTTTAATTTTTTATTAAATGATAAAATAACTGGTCTTGACTTAAACGGTGCACAGAATTAAATATTAAAAAACAAAACATGTAGAAATTGAGAGTTTGGTGTACATTAAATATTTAAGTGTTAAGCAAGATGTCAGCACTGTGTTACCAGGCCTCATGAATAGGCCAGCACCTGATCAATGGTAATTTTACTATTAATCACTCTTACAGTATTTTATACTTCTTTCAATACACTGGCCGTATCCCACCGAGGTGGGGTGGCCCAAAAGGAAAAAGGAAAGTTTCTCCTTTCAAATTTAGTAATATATACAGGAGAAGGGGTTACTAGCCCCTTGCTCCTGGCATTTCACTCGCCTCTTACGACACGCATGGCTTACGGAGGAAGAATTCTGTTCCACTTCCCCATGGAGATAAGAGGAAATAAACAAGAACTAGAAAGAAAACAGTAGAAAACCCAGAGGGGTGTGTATATATATGCTAGAAGTAGCAAGACATACCTGAAATCTTGCATGTCTATTAGACAGACAAAAGACACCAGCAATCCTACCATCATGTAAAACAATTACAGGCTTTCGTTTTACACTCACTTGGCAGGACGGTAGTACCTCCCTGGGCGGTTGCTGTCTACCAACCTACTACCTTAGTATTTTATACTTATAACACTTTTATACTAAGAGAAAAATTTTTGTAGAAAAAAATGTCACATACAAGTGGCCAGGTTCTGCAAATGCTCGAGTTTAAGGGTTAATCCTGCTAGAAAGTAAATGCAGGCGTTTTTCTATTGTAAAATTCAAATTAGGTATAATTATTACTTTCAGGCTCCAAACTCAAATTAAAAGAATTCATAAACAAATATGGATAAAACATGAATTAGTTATAAAAAATAAAATTTCACAAAATAGAAAAAAAAAAAATCAACCTCTAAATTTGTTAATGTATTATTTACCCCTTCACTGTCTCATCTGTAGTTCAATATTCCTTATGCCAACATCATGTACAAAGACCCCACGTATAAATTCTAGCAGCCTAAATTTGGCAGGAGAGTCCTAGTAAAACAAATTCAGCATGTATTATTCCCGAGTGACAGTTCCAACTGGGGATGAGTTCTTTCGTTTTGAACAGTTAGTGACTGAAACTGATGGTCAAGATGTCGGAAATAATGCCAAAAAACCTCGATGACCCACAGCTATCCATGTCTGGGGTTAGTTCATTCATTTTTTTTTTCATATCCACTATGTTGTAAGTGAAAACTCATATTCTCCTATGGTTTGGATACAGATGGGAATAGTAATGACAATAGTGATGTGGACTTTGATTTCCTAATAATCAATGACTAGTCTGTAGCGATGAAAATTAATCACCTGTGAAGTGTCAATGTATACAGTGCCACATGTGGTCTGGCAGTGTCCATTGCTATCCCAAGGGGATGTAGTGCATCATAGGACCCAATATTGGCTACACAGTGATAGTGAGGATGATGGTGCACCAACTGGCATGGGTAATACCAGCATGGTATGCAGCAGCTGGTGGGAGAGGGAGGTGAGTGGCTTCAGGGCCAGCCCCAGCTGGGAACCATACCCCATACACTATACCCCTAGGAACCTAGGCCATGTCCACCACCCCTACACAACCACCACACTCACAACCAGCTGCAAATATCCAGCAACTACCACCAGACCACATCTGAGATTGGCAGGAGGATACACATTTTGTGCCCAATCCCCATCAGTTTGATGGCATACACAGTGCAATCCAGTCTAAATATACCCAGAGAACAACGCCACTGAATTTCAATTCATTGCACTTTAGTTTGAGGAAAATAAACAAGATACTTCCAGTGTACAGTGGCAAACATACTGGTTTCACCATGATCACAGCTGTACAGAAAGACAAAATGTGCCTAAGATTTATCTTTTTATTTTCTGACACAATAATGTTTATGTCACATATGTAGAAGCACAATGTTGTAGCATACTAATCGACTGACCACCTTGTATGTACCCAAATGTTCAGTGACCTCATGCCCATCAACAGATCTATCCTGCTGCTACATGCTACACTTCTCAAACAAGACTAGGCCCAACAGAAGTTACATGTTTTACAAGAGTAGGGGTTTTGTAATGTATCACAAACGGAAGTTCAGTGAGTATTTTTATCCTTTTAAGAACCTGTTCAAAGGTAGACTGTCCTTCAGGCAGTATATACCAAGCAAGAGGAAACACTGGTATCACACTGTTAAGTGTTGCATGATTGTGAAACTGGCCGAGTATTGGATCTCATTATGCACATGGGGAACAAAACATTAAAAGATACCAGAAAGTTATTGGAAATCTCAGGTGATATGATGAGAAAAATGGTGGAACCATATCTTGATAAGAGGCATACATTATGCATGGATAATCGGAACACAAGCCATTTACTCAGTGTTTCCTGGATGTGAACACGATAGATGTGTGGCACAGTGGATGAACACATGAACATATGACCAGGCTCACACAGGCATTGATGCGAGTGAGTTGCAGGTATTTCATGCCAATGACATCATGGCAATTTGGTGGTATGGCAAATGCAATGCCAGTGTTAACACTGACCCAGCAGCATGAAATAAAAGACACTGGAAAGGTGATCTGACAGATCAATGAACCCACTGTGAGACCAGCTGCTGTCATGGAGTACACCATCAATATGGATTTAGTGGATAAACATCATATGCAGATTGGGTTTGTTGATTGTGTCCACAAGAGTTGCTGGCACATGAAACTTTTCTTGCATATTGTGAACATGCCAATGCTGAATGCATGCAGTATGTACCAGATCAAGACCAGCAACAGACCATCATATGCCAACTTCTATTTGTATGTCATCAGTCAAATAATACAGAAATACCAGGTCACCCTGCCTCGGTGGGAGACGGCCGACTTGTTTAAAAAAAAAAAAAAAAAAAAAAAAACCAGGTCATAGCACCCACACAACACATTTGCCACCACACTGATCACCAAATATCCCTGTATGAAGTTTGATCACTTTCTATTGATAATTCCTGCTACAGACAAGAAATGAACTCAGAAGAGATGTTATGACTGTGTGCACATAATGAGGCACCCAGCAAAGCACAGGAATACATGCTTTATGTGTAAAGAATGCAAAACACCGCTGTGTATGGTGCCGTGTTTTGGAGACAGTAAGTAACGTGAGGCATTTGGACGTGTATTGTATTTAAGTTGCTGTGTATAAATGGTTTGTAAATACAAGTGTGGGTATTGCACTGTATACAGAGGGGTAACCATGCATACATTGAACATGATTTGGGTCTCCTAGGTCACAACAGTTACTGGAAAATGTAAAAAATTTAGACCCTCCCCCCCCAAAAAAAAAAGTAGAAAATAAATAAAATAATACGGAGCGTGTAGCAATGGCCAGTCTTGCTGTTAGTGGGTCAATGACCTTCAACTTCACGCCTTCATATCTTGGCAATTACAGATGGGAATTTCTTTTTTTTAATCTATTACAATTGCAAAACTGTGGTCTTTTTTTTTTTGAAAGAATTTTTTTTAAATCGTGACACTGTCTACACCTAATTTTGGAGTCACAACTGTGATAGGGTTAATTGCTTTGTGTATGATGTAACTTATATGTACTGTATAACTGTCACAAATATGTTGTTATTAAACTGGCAGTATAAATTGAACCAAATAAAATTATGACATGATATATATATAAAATTATGGTAGTAGGTTGGTAGACAGCAACCGCCCAGGGAGGTACTACCGTCCTGCCAAGTGACTGTAAAACGAAAGCCTGTAATTGTTTTACATGATGGTAGGATTGCTGGTGTCCTTTTTTCTGTCTCATGAACATGCAAGATTTCAGGTACGTCTTGCTACTTCTACTTACACTTAGGTCACACTACACATACATGTACAAGCACATATATACACACCCCTCTGGGTTTTCTTCTATTTTCTTTCTAGTTCTTATTCTTGTTTATTTCCTCTTATCTCCATGGGGAAGTGGAACAGAATTCTTCCTCCGTAAGCCATGCGTGTTGTAAGAGGCAACTAAAATGCCGGGAGCAAGGGGCTAGTAACCTCTTCTCCTGTATATATTACTAAATGTAAAAGGAGAAACTTTCGTTTTTCCTTTTGGGCCACCCCGCCTCGGTGGGATACGGCCGGTGTGTTGAAAGAAAGAATATATATAAAATATTTTATAACCACTTATTTTTAATCTTTTAAAATATTTTACATACTGGTAAATACCTTTAAACTGAGAATTTATAATTCCTATATCTTGTTCCACACCATAATGATTAAAATATTTTATACCTGAAGAACTAACCCAGCAGCAGATATATTGTCACCTCCACCGGCTGTGTGACGAACTGATGTACACACCAGAACGGGAGCAATGCACACCTGTGGAGGAAGTCACGGTCAAGCAAATCTTAGTGTAAAATTACATTTAAAAAGCAACTGAACTTGATTCTGATCACTATAAAGAAAATTTCAACACACCAGCTCTCTCCCACAAAGGCAAGGTGACCCAAAATGAGAACCAAAAGTTTTTCTTTTTACAGTGGACCCCCGCCTTACGAACGCATTGGGTTACGTTAAATCTGCCATATGAAGCATTTGAAAGCAAAAATTTTGCCTTGCATCACGATAAAAAAACTCGCCTTACATGATTCATCCAGGACGCGTCCTACGTGTGGCCTCAGCGCCAGTGTTTACAAGCCAGCCAGTGCGGTCGCATCTACGCATACATTCGGTACATTATATATTATCCCAGTGTTTTTAGTCTTTGTAACTGCAAAATAAGTCACCATGGACCCCAAGAAAGCTTCTAGTGCTATCCCTGTGGTAAAAAGGGCGAGAATTAGTATGGAATTGAAAAAAGAGAGTGAGGAAATGCGTGGAAAGTGGGTTGAACTGCAAACCTTTACGGATGAAAATCACCCTGACACAGCTACTGCAAGCCGTGTTGGCAACCTGTTCAATGACAATGTTATGGCCCATTTTAGGAAAGTCTTAAAGGAATGGGAGGTACAGAGCTCTATGGACAGATTTCTTGTGCAACAGAGGTCCAATGACTCTAAAGCTGGTCCTAGTGGCATTAAAAGAAGGAAAGTCTTCTTTCTTTCAACACACCGGCCGTATCCCACCAAGGCGGGGTGGCCCAAAAGGAAAAACGAAAAGTTTCTCCTTTTACATTTAGTAATACACCTACCATCTGACTTACGACCGAGTTCGGTTCCGAGAAACCGGTCGTAAGTCGAAATGGTCGTAAGTCGAACTTTACTACTGAATATCAACAAAACATTTTTGTAAAGACTTTATTTTATTGTTTTATTTTGGTATTTCATGTTTTTCTTTACTTTTTATGTTGTTAGTACTGTATTTTATACTGTAAGGTTTAGGATAAACACTGTGTACAACACAAATAGTTGTTTATTCCCCAGAAATTTGGCATAAAAAACCCGGTCGTAAGTCGAGTGGTCGTAAGTCGAGCAGGTCGTAAGTCGGATGGTAAGGTGTATATACAGGAGAAGGGGTTACTAGCCCCTTGCTCCCGGCATTTTAGTCGCCTCTTACGACACGCTTGGCTTATGAAGGAAGAATTCTGTTAAGAAGGGAAGTAACCCCAGAAAAAGACTTGCTACCTAAAGTCCTAATGGAAGGGGATTCCCCTTCTAAACAATAACTTCCACACTCTCCCCTCCTCCCATCCCATCAATCATCACCAGATCTTCAATAAAGGTAAGTGTCATGTACTCTATTCTTAGTAGAGTAGTAATTGTGCATGTCTTCTTCAGTTTGTGAGTATTAAAATTAATATTTAATGTGGTAAAAAAAAATTTTTTCATACTTTGGGGTGTCAGGAACGGATTAATTTGATTTCCATTATTTCTTATGGTGAAAATTAATTCGGCTAACGATAATTTCGGCTTACGATGAGCTCTCAGGAATGGATTAATATCATAAGGCGGGGGTCCACTGTACATGTAGTAATTTATGCAGAAGAAGGGGTTACTAGCCCCTTGCTCCCAGCATTTTAGTCGTATCTTGCAACACTCATGGCTTATGGAGGAAGGATTCTTTTCCATTTCCCCATGGAGATGAGAGAAAGTAAAGTAGAACAAGAGCTACTAAGGAAATAAAAGACAACTCAGATGGGTGTGTATATATGTACACATGTGTAGAGTGACCTAAGTGTAAGTAGAAGTAGGACGACTGAAAAAAGAAAATAAAGATGAAGTAACTAATGTTTCACTATATAGGGAAGAGAGGATGAATGGTATTGGGAATGGCACCTCATCTTTCATACAACCTTCTTCTTCTTCTTTCAACGTACCAGCTGTATCCCACTGAGGTGGGGTGGCCCAAAAGAAAAAACTCAAGTTTCTCCTTTTCTTTCTTTCTTTCAACACACTGGCCATATCCCACCGAGGCGGGGTGGCCCAAAAGGAAAAACGAAAGTTTCTCCTTTTACATTTAGTAATATATACAGGAGAAGGGGTTACTAGCCCCTTGCTCCTGGCATTTTAGTCGCCTCTTACGACACACATGGCTTATAGAGGAAGAATTCTGTTCCACTTCCCCATGGAGATAAGAGGAAACAAACAAGAACAAGAATTAGAAAGAAAATAGAAGAAAACCCAGAGGGGTGTGTATATATATGCTTGTACACGTATGTGTAGTGTGACCTAAGTGTAAGTAGAAGTAGCAAGATGTACCTGTAATCTTGCATATTTATGAGACAGACAAAAGACACCAGCAATCCTACCATCATGTAAAACAATTACAGGCTTTCGTTTTACACTCACTTGGCAGGACGGTAGTACCTCCCTGGGCGGTTGCTGTCTCCCAACCTACTACCTACATACAACCTTCTACTGCCACTAAGCTGTATAGCCCTTGTGGCTTAGCGCTTCTTTTTGATTATAATAATAATCTTTCTTTCTTTCAACACACCGGCTGTATCCCACCGAGGCGGGGTGGCCCAAAAGGAAAAACCAAAGTTTCTCCTTTTACATTTAGTAATATATACAGGAGAAGGGGTTACTAGCACTTTGCTCCTGGCATTTTAGTCGCCTCTTACAGCACGCATGGCTTATGGAGGAAAAATTCTGTTCCACTTCCCCATGGAAATGAGAGGAAATAAACAAGAACAAGAATTATAAAGAAAATAGAAGAAAACCCAGAGGAGTGTGTATATATATGCTTGTACACGTATGTGTAGTGTGACCTAAGTGTAAGTAGAAGTAGCAAGACGTACCTGTAATCTTGCATATTTATGAGACAGACAAAAGACACCAGCAATCCTACCATCATGTAAAACAATTACAGGCTTTCGTTTTACACTCACTTGGCAGGACAGTAGTACCTCCCTGGGCGGTTGCTGTCTCCCAACCTACTACCTACATACAACCTTCTACTGCCACTAAGCTGTATAGCCCTTGTGGCTTAGCGCTTCTTTTTGATTATAATAATAATACCGTCACTAAAACATACCTCAACTTTCCCATCATCTTCAATCCAGCATGACACAGGCTGTTGAGTGTTAAATATGACTCTGCCAGCACCATTAGCTTTTGATAAAGTGAAACCTTCATCCATCAGCATACGAGCATTGTCCAGATTTATCTGTAATACCAATAAAGATGATTTATATACTGCTCTTGTACTTTGAAATTTTAATTTAAAAAATTCCCATACAGTAATTATTGTAAAGTATTTTTTTATTACTTTACACTGCTAATTTTTTTTTATAGCCAATATAACTCACTCCCACACGTACTTTTCCTTGAAGGTGTCAGTAATCACAGTTATATATTTACCATATTTTATGTAAAAGACTATATTTTATCTAAAAGACCATTTTATCAAAAAGACTCCTCTATATGGTGCAATTTTTTGTAAATACGAATGAAAATACATAAAGCCTTACTATTGTGCACTATTCAATTTTGGATGCACTTTTCAATCTCATCTACCAAAAATATGTGCTATATAGAATGTTATTTGATCATAGACAGGAAATAATTTTCTTTACCTCAGGTTTACCACAAACATGTCGATTAGCTGTGAGAGCAGCTTTAGTAGCAGCAGCAAGTGTGTTGGTCCAGGCTGAGTCCTTCCACACCATGATAACTTGGTAGGCTAATGTGTGCAGGTGCAACCTTGTCAACCGACGCCGTCCTCCCTCCTCTGGTGCTGCTCTTAATTGCCTGCAATTATTCACTTTGATTATTTTTTTTTTAAATAAACTGACTGTCTCCTACTGAGACAGGGTGACCCAAAAAGGAGAAACATTTTCATCATCACTCACTCCATCACTATTTTGCCAGAGGGATATTGATACAACAGTTCAAAACTGCAAATGTCCCTACCCCTCCTTCAGAGTGCAGGCACTGTACCTCCAGGACTCAAGTTTGGCTAACCTGTTTCTCTGAATCCCTTCATAAATGTTACGTTACTTACACTCCAACAGCATGTTGTCATAAAAATCATTTACCTCCACTCGCTCCTATCTAATATACTTACGCACACTTGCTGGAAGTCTAAGCACCTCACACACAAAACCTCCTTTACCCCCTCCCTCCAACCTTTCCTAGGATGATCCCTACCCTGAATTTATAGAAAAGAGGACAATCATATTGCCTATTTCACTTCTTAGGCAGGATATAATGAATTCCTACACTCATCTTAAGCCATTTTTATCCCTTCAAAAATAAGAAAAAAAAATCTGGAAACCATTTAATATTGTATATTTTATTTTAAAGCTTCACATTCATATTACGGTATTTGTATAATATTTTTTCTGTGACTTCTTAGTTGGAATGTATAATTTATTTTTCTTGCCACACTGGCTGGTTCCCAACAAGAAACCAGTCAAAGAAGGAAACAGATTTTACACTACACTTAAGAATTTTTGTTTCAAACTCAATGGCCATCTCCAGCCAAGGCAGTGTGACCCAAAAAAGAAAATGCATTCACCATCTTTCATTCAAACACTGTTTTTCCTGAAGTATTGACATCACACTCAGATTATCAGCCGACTGCAACATACCGACCCTTCCACATTTCAGGCACCTCCCTTCCCACAAAATCAATTTATGTAGTGTCACTTTTAAGAGGATTTACTGTAAATCCTAACCATTAAAAACTTTAACAATGTGCAATGTGGTTCATCAGTGACAGCTCCAGGATGCATGCAATGTTACCTAGTAATCACCAGTATGTATGGTACTATCTCAATACCCATTAATGCATTATAGAATATGGTCCCTGACACTAGCTCAATACCCAATACCATATACATGATAAGCATTTTTTTTACACCTTTTAGAATATATATAGTGGATGTTCACTTTCTGAGTAACTCATCCAACTTTAAGACTCTTAGAATAAAAGTTGAATAAGGTTCAAAAGTGTCTACAAGTAAGTCAAATTAAAATATGAGATGGAAATATCTGCTTGCTATAGCTTTAGTGCCATGTACAAAACAGGAACTCTTACTGGAAAATTTCACGCATCTGGTCAAGCACCACAGCTACTCGAGGATTGAAGTCCGACACTAAGCTCACATTTCCATATTTCATCATATTGTAGAGGTTTGGCAATTCCTGGAATTATTACAAAAGTAAAAATGTAAAACACCATAAATAAAGTTACTGAGATTTCCATAAACAAATTATGTTAAAAATCCTTTTACTTAATTTCCTGTAGATGTTCTTTCAAACATCATAGTCATAGAAATATATAACAAGAGAGGAGAGATTGATAAGCAAAGATTAGAATTACTATAGACAATACATTAGGGCTCAAATCATTCATTGTAGGACAATACAGTATAGGAGGACCCCACTTATTCGCCACTCTCTTGTTGGTGTTCCAACTTTTCGTTGGCTTTTAACCGAGTCACTGTTCATTATGTTCGGTGCTTTTACTGTTTTTTCCGTTTTTGAACAACAGTTGCATAAGGGAAGCACGACTGGTGCCGTATTTTAAGGTAGGTATTGTATGTACTGTGCATTTATTTTACTTTTTTTTATGTTTTCTATGCCTAGCTGTATGGAGCCTTTAATATATGATAGTGTAAACACATTATCAGGTATTTTAGACACATTCAGTGCTGAAAAAACTTTCTCTTCCACCCTCCAGCAATTTTCACTCATCACATGGGTTAAGAACCTAAGAGCCTTACAAATGGGGCCCTCCTCTACTTCAATTTACCATATGGTAACATTACCTCCACCAATTCACCCAGGGGCTCAGATATGAGTCCTGTGCTTGGCATCTGGAAGACACTGAATAACCCTTAGTTAAGAAATATTAATATTATTCATGAGCTGGTCACATAAATCAATCTTGCTCTTTTCTGCCTAGTTTTTTAAATCCTATCTGAGAGACAAGGACTGGAGTGGTACAAAGGCAAAAAGGAAGATCTTAGCCATGAAATTCAATGTTATGCACCATTTTGAAGACATGGGGAAGTGGAACAGAATTCTTCCTCCGTAAGCCATGCGTGTTGTAAGAGGCGACTAAAATGCCGGGAGCAAGGGGCTAGTAACCCCTTCTCCCGTATAAATTACTAAATTTAAAAAGAGAAACTTTGTTTTTCTTTTTGGGCCACCCTGCCTTGGTGGGATACGGCTGGTTTGTTGAAAAAAAAAAAAAAAAGATTCTATCAGGGTGGCCTCAGGCTGGGAATTTAAAGGGGACATCAAATGCACATGAAAATAAGAAAATAAGAAAAATTTTTGGAGTGAGCTAAACAAGTTAAGAAAGCCTAGGGAAAATATGGATTTGTCAGTTAAAAACAGAGTAGGGGAGTTAGTAGATGGGGAGATGGAGGTATTGGGTAGATGGCGAGAATATTTTGAGGAACTTTTAAATGTTAAGGAAGAAACAGAGGCAGTAATTTCATGCACTGGTCAGGGAGGTATACCATCTTTTAGGAGTGGAGAAGAGCAGAATGTAAGTGTGGGTGAGGTACGTGAGGCATTACGTAAAATGAAAGGGGGTAAAGCAGCTGGAACTGATGGGATCATGACAGAAATGTTAAAAGCAGGGGGGGATATAGTGTTGGAGTGGTTGGTACTTTTGTTTAATAAATGTATGAAAGAGGGGAAGGTACCTAGGGATTGGCAGAGAGCATGTATAGTCCCTTTATATAAAGGGAAAGGGGACAAAAGAGACTGTAAAAATTATAGAGGAATAAGCTTACTGAGTATACCAGGAAAAGTGTACGGTAGGGTTATAATTGAAAGAATTAGAGGTAAGACAGAATGTAGGATTGCGGATGAGCAAGGAGGTTTTAGAGTGGGTAGGGGATGTGTAGATCAGGTGTTTACAATGAAGCATATATGTGAACAGTATTTAGATAAAGATAGGGAAGTTTTTATTGCATTTATGGATTTAGAAAAGGCATATGATAGAGTGGATAGAGGAGCAATGTGGCAGATGTTGCAAGTACATGGAATAGGTGGTAAGTTATTAAATGCTGTAAAGAGTTTTTATGAGGATAGTGAGGCTCAGGTTAGGGTGTGTAGAAGAGAGGGAGACTACTTCCCGGTAAAAGTAGGTCTTAGACAGGGATGTGTAATGTCACCATGGTTGTTTAATATATTTATAGATGGGGTTGTAAAGGAAGTAAATGCTAGGGTGTTTGGGAGAGGGGTGGGATTAAATTATGGGGTATCAAATTCAAAATGGGAATTGACACAGTTACTTTTTGCTGATGATACTGTGCTTATGGGAGATTCTAAAGAAAAATTGCAAAGATTAGTGGATGAGTTTGGGAATGTGTGTAAAGGTAGAAAGTTGAAAGTGAACATAGAAAAGAGTAAGGTGATGAGGGTGTCAAATGATTTAGATAAAGAAAAATTGGATATCAAATTGGGGAGGAGGAGTATGGAAGAAGTGAATGTTTTCAGATACTTGGGAGTTGACGTGTCGGCGGATGGATTTATGAAGGATGAGGTTAATCATAGAATTGATGAGGGAAAAAAGGTGAGTGGTGCGTTGAGGTATATGTGGAGTCAAAAAACGTTATCTATGGAGGCAAAGAAGGGAATGTATGAAAGTATAGTAGTACCAACACTCTTATATGGGTGTGAAGCTTGGGTGGTAAATGCAGCAGCGAGGAGACGGTTGGAGGCAGTGGAGATGTCCTGTTTAAGGGCAATGTGTGGTGTAAATATTATGCAGAAAATTCGGAGTGTGGAAATTAGGAGAAGGTGTGGAGTTAATAAAAGTATTAGTCAGAGGGCAGAAGAGGGGTTGTTGAGGTGGTTTGGTCATTTAGAGAGAATGGATCAAAGTAGAATGACATGGAAAGCATATAAATCTATAGGGGAAGGAAGGCGGGGTAGGGGTCGTCCTCGAAAGGGTTGGAGAGAGGGGGTAAAGGAGGTTTTGTGGGTAAGGGGCTTGGACTTCCAGCAAGCGTGCGTGAGCGTGTTAGATAGGAGTGAGTGGAGACGAATGGTACTTGGGACCTGACGATCTGTTGGAGTGTGAGCAGGGTAATATTTAGTGAAGGGATTCAGGGAAACCGGTTATTTTCATATAGTCGGACTTGAGTCCTGGAAATGGGAAGTACAATGCCTGCACTTTAAAGGAGGGGTTTGGGATATTGGCAGTTTGGAGGGATATGTTGTGTATCTTTATATGTGTATGCTTCTAGACTGTTGTATTCTGAGCACCTCTGCAAAAACAGTGATAATGTGCGAGTGTGGTGAAAGTGTTGAATGATGATGAAAGTATTTTCTTTTTGGGGATTTTCTTTCTTTTTTGGGTCACCCTGCCTCGGTGGGAGACGGCCGACTTGTTGAAAAAAAAAAAAAAAAAAAAATCAAATGCACAAGACTTTTCCCTCAAAATTCACGAAAGCCAAAAGAAATACACCTACCATCTGACTTACGACCGAGTTCGGTTCCGAGAAACCGGTCATAAGTCGAAATGGTCGTAAGTCGAACTTTACTACTGAATATCAACAAAACATTTTTGTAATGACTATTTTATTGTTTTATTTTGGTATTTCATGTTTTACTTTACTTTTTATGTTGTTAGTATTGTATTTTATACTGTAAGGTTTAGGATAAACACTGTGTACAACACAAATAGCTGTTTATTTCCCAGAAATTTGGCATAAAAAACACGGTCGTAAGTCGAGTGGTCGTAAGTCGAGCAGGTCGTAAGTCAGATGGTAGGTGTACTTCTAATATTTCTATTACAGTATTTCCAAGGATAACTAATATTAATTACTAAATAGAAAGGCACTATATAATAATACTGGTAAACAAAATTAACATTTACCTGCTCATTCATTCCAAGAGAATCAGCATATGGAATAACATGCTGGATGAGACCAGTCAGAAGATCTGTGTCTGTAAATGAGGCCATTTCAAAATGGATTCGCGAACTAGTAGAAAGTGATGTCATTTGGTCTCTTACAGCTTGCAGACGTTCCTCCTGCACGCCTGAGAGATGAGAAATAATATAGTTTCAAGTATGTATTACATCATTTATATATGAGAATTTTTAAGAAAAAAAAATGGGTAATAAGCAACTGCAAAAGGTACAATATAGTGAACTGTAAAATAATAATATACATTTTTTTATTATTATTATCACACCGGCCGATTCCCACCAAGGCAGGGTGGCCCGAAAAAGAAAAACTTTCACCATCATTCACTCCATCACTGTCTTGCCAGAAGGGTGCTTTACACTACAGTTTTTAAACTGCAACATTAACACCCCTCCTTCAGAGTGCAGGCACTGTACTTCCCATCTCCAGGACTCAAGTCCGGCCTGCCGGTTTCCCTGAATCCCTTCATAAATGTTACTTTGCTCACACTCCAACAGCACGTCAAGTATTAAAAACCATTTGTCTCCATTCACTCCTATCAAACACGCTCACGCATGCCTGCTGGAAGTCCAAGCCCCTCGCACACAAAACCTCCTTTACCCCCTCCCTCCAACCCTTCCTAGGCCGACCCCTACCCCGCCTTCCTTCCACTACAGACTGATACACTCTTGAAGTCATTCTGTTTCGCTCCATTCTCTCTACATGTCCGAACCACCTCAACAACCCTTCCTCAGCCCTCTGGACAACAGTTTTGGTAATCCCGCACCTCCTCCTAACTTCCAAACTACGAATTCTCTGCATTATATTCACACCACACATTGCCCTCAGACATGACATCTCCACTGCCTCCAGCCTTCTCCTCGCTGCAACATTCATCACCCACGCTTCACACCCATATAAGAGCGTTGGTAAAACTATACTCTCATACATTCCCCTCTTTGCCTCCAAGGACAAAGTTCTTTGTCTCCACAGACTCCTAAGTGCACCACTCACTCTTTTTCCCTCATCAATTCTATGATTCACCTCATCTTTCATAGACCCATCTGCTGACACGTCCACTCCCAAATATCTGAATACGTTCACCTCCTCCATACTCTCTCCCTCCAATCTGATATTCAATCTTTCATCACCTAATCTTTTTGTTATCCTCATAACCTTACTCTTTCCTGTATTCACCTTTAATTTTCTTCTTTTGCACACCCTACCAAATTCATCCACCAATCTCTGCAACTTCTCTTCAGAATCTCCCAAGAGCACAGTGTCATCAGCAAAGAGCAGCTGTGACAACTCCCACTTTGTGTGTGATTCTTTATCTTTTAACTCCACGCCTCTTGCCAAGACCCTCGCATTTACTTCTCTTACAACCCCATCTATAAATATATTAAACAACCACGGTGACATCACACATCCTTGTCTAAGGCCTACTTTTACTGGGAAAAAATTTCCCTCTTTCCTACATACTCTAACTTGAGCCTCACTATCCTCGTAAAAACTCTTCACTGCTTTCAGTAACCTACCTCCTACACCATACACTTGCAACATCTGCCACATTGCCCCCCTATCCACCCTGTCATACGCCTTTTCCAAATCCATAAATGCCACAAAGACCTCTTTAGCCTTATCTAAATACTGTTCACTTATATGTTTCACTGTAAACACCTGGTCCACACACCCCCTACCTTTCCTAAAGCCTCCTTGTTCATCTGCTATCCTATTCTCCGTCTTACTCTTAATTCTTTCAATTATAACTCTACCATACACTTTACCAGGTACACTCAACAGACTTATCCCCCTATAATTTTTGCACTCTCTTTTATCCCCTTTGCCTTTATACAAAGGAACTATGCATGCTCTCTGCCAATCCCTAGGTACCTTACCTTCTTCCATACATTTATTAAATAATTGCACCAACCACTCCAAAACTATATCCCCACCTGCTTTTAACATTTCTATCTTTATCCCATCAATCCCGGCTGCCTTACCCCCTTTCATTTTACCTACTGCCTCACGAACTTCCCCCACACTCACAACTGGCTCTTCCTCACTCCTACAAGATGTTATTCCTCCTTGCCCTATACACGAAATCACAGCTTCCCTATCAAGGAAATATTCAGTTATCAATGATTCCTGGAGATGGGAAGTACAGTGCCAGTACTCTTAAGGAGGGGGTGTTAATGTTGCAGTTTTATAACTATAGTGTAAGCATGCCTCTGGCAAGACAGGATGGAGTGGATGATGATGGAAGATTTTCTTTTTTGGGCCACCCTGCCTAGGTGGGAAACAACCGATGTGTTAATAAAAAAAAAAAAAAATTTGAAAAACTTAATGAGAAATTAAATATATTTACTCCTTTCATTTATGAACTTTGCTACATGACATGTAACCTTTGAATTTATTAAAACAGTACCATAGTTAATATTTCCTAGAATGAAAATATTTAAAAAACTAAAAGTCACTACTAATATATATACGTAAATTACACATCTTATACATATACCCAAGTATAACCTCATAGCGTACATGTGTCCACTCTTGCTTTCTTGCCAAAAAAATCTTTTATTTCTTTTTCACATATCTCATGTATAAGACTATCTTAGTTTTGAGGGACTTTTAAAGGCTTCAAAGGGCTCTAATACAAAATATATTCTAGCCCAAACAAGTACAAAAGTACTGAAAACAAAGAAAATAGTGCCAATCCCAAAAACTTCACAACATTTTTAACAAAAACAAAAAAATCATTAGCCTGAACACTTGATAAACATCAAAATAAAGAATCACTACAGATATCCCAGGTTATAATACAAGTAGAAGGAAGAAGCCATTTTTCACAACATTCATAAATCTGTTATTCTTTTATTTATCTGCAGTATATTACATATATTGAGGATAACTAACTTTAACCTAAGTGAACCTAACATAAAACAACTTAACCAAATGAGGGAGGATTAGAACTTTAGCTGGTCTGACCAGGTCTCAATGGAGTCTGACCAGGTATACCTCAAGCCCATCTAGGGCTACCTGGAGCCTGACAAGGGATCCCTTGAGCCTGACCAGTATCTCTGATGTCTGACCAGCACAAATGAAACTACTTAATATTATGAACAAAAAAGGCACAATATCATGACTGGAACAATACATAAATAACCTGCACATGAGAGAGACAAGCTTTAGAAGATGTTTCAGTCTGTCTTAGACCATTTACAGTCACACTCAGTCCAAGTTGGACCAAAACATTGTCATAAGCTTCTCTCTATGTGTGGGTTTTTTGTGTACTTAATAATATCAAATTTATTTGTGTATTTAAGGTGGAACATGCTTACTGAGGTATTCTGCCTTTCATGTACAAAAGAAATAGGAATCTATATATATATATATCTATATATAAGGATTTCAACTTCTCAAAAGTATTAGTCATGAATAGGTTGAACCCCTCCTACTTGCTTGCTCAAAAACTTGATCTTAAAACCTTGACATATA
The DNA here is from genome assembly GCF_038502225.1 of Cherax quadricarinatus. Classification (NCBI taxonomy): domain Eukaryota; kingdom Metazoa; phylum Arthropoda; class Malacostraca; order Decapoda; family Parastacidae; genus Cherax; species Cherax quadricarinatus. Next base: position 1,986,206 of record NC_091342.1, on the reverse strand, counting down.
CTTGAGTATGTATGGTATTAAATACAATCATAATATTGTGAATGGAACATTTCACAACCCACAATTATAAGTGGAAACCGAAAGTTTAGGGCAGTCTTGGATCAATATCAAGTCTCAATTGTTCCTTGATAAATGTCCAGACCAGAATGGAATGTACAGTATCTATAACTAACATGCAAAGTTGGTTGTAGATACCAAGTAATCATCATTCTTCAAATGTAGCATATACACAAAGTAGTATAGTACAGTATTAAGATAATACAAAATACACAAATAAAACTACAATAAATGGCATAACTACCAGGAGGAAAAGGAAAATTATCCATCATTTGTAGTCCACCAACCACAAAAAGGTTTGGCTTAAAAGCTTCCAGTTGCCCACCAAAATCTTCCACTGTGCTTAAAACGGGGTTGTTATCGTCACTATGTATGATAAACCTGCAATAAAAATGTAATTTGTAATTGTCACTGAGTATGATTAACCTGTAAGACAAATACAAATTTTTAACTTTTTCAGTGAAAATCAAAATTTTTTTCTAGTTCTAAAGCTTAAAGTTGTATTATTTGCATTACTATACTCGCATCTCTCTTTCTGAAATAGTTAGTACACACTTATTGACAGACAACTAAACAAAGTCACTGTGAATATTTTTCTTCTATGGCTTACCTTGCCTTCGCAAAAAGTGGCTAGTGTTATAAAAGTGCATCCATGTGTATGTTAAACAAACAAACCTGTTAGCTCGAGGAGCCTGGTAGGTGCCCCAGCTTTCCCCGGCCTTGTACTCTATGATGAGGTGGATATCTTCATCACTTTCTGTTTCATCACCTCTAACTGATGTAAAAAAAGAACAAATTACAATATTTACCTAAGTTATCCCCTAGGGGTATTATTGAGGATCAGAGAGATTTCCTCTAGAAATTCCAAGCAATTTCTGGAATGACAGAAATCTGGATATCTCATTCTGGTAAGAAAATAAGGAAATCTGTCACATTTCTTTCTTTCTTTCTTTCAACGCACCGGCTGTATCCTACCGAGGCGGGGTGGCCCAAGAGGAAAAACAAAAGTTTACCCTTTTAAATTTAGTAATATATACAGAAGGGGTTACTAGCCCTTTGCTCCCAGCATTTTAGCCGCTTCTTATGATACACATGGCTTACGGAGGAAAAATTTTATTCCACTTCCCCATGGAGATAAGAGGAAATAAACCAGAACAAGACCTAGTAAGAAAATAGATGAAAACACACACACACACACACACACACACACACACACAGAGAGAGAGAGAGAGAGAGAGAGAGAGAGAGAGAGAGAGAGAGAGAGAGAGTGAGTGAGAGAGAGTGTGAGAGAGAGAGAGAGAGTGTGAGAGTGTGAGAGAGAGAGAGAGAGTGTGAGAGTGTGAGAGAGAGAGAGAGAGAGAGAGAGTGTGAGAGAGAGAGAGAGAGTGTGAGAGAGAGAGAGTGAGAGAGAGAGAGAGAGAGAGAGAGAGAGAGAGAGAGTGTGAGAGAGAGAGAGTGTGAGAGAGAGAGAGTGTGAGAGAGAGAGAGTGTGAGAGAGAGTGTGAGAGAGAGAGAGAGAGAGTGTGTGAGAGAGAGAGAGAGAGAGTGTGAGAGAGAGTGTGAGTGTGTGTGTGTGTGTGTGTGTGTGTGTGTGTGTGTGTGTGTGTGTGTGTGTGTGTGTGTGTGTGTGTGTGTGTGTGTGTGTGTGTGTGTGTGTGTACATGCTTGTACGTGCATGTGTAGTGTGACCTAAGTGTAAGTAGAAGTAGCAAGATGCACCTGAAATCTTGCATGCTTGTGAGACAGAAAAATGACACTAGCAATCCTTCTTCTTTAAACAAATCAGCCATATCCCACCAAGGTAGAGTGGTCCAAAAAGAAAGACAAAAGTTTCTCTTTTTAAATTTAGTAATTTATACAGAAGAAGGGGTTACTAGCCCCTTGCTCTCGGCATTTTAGTCACCTCTTACAACAAGTATGGCTTACGGAGGAAGAATTCTGTTCTACTTCCCCATGGAAATAACAGGAAATAAACAAGAACAAGAACTAGTAAGAAAATTGAAGAAAACACAGAGGGGTGTGTATATATATATGCTTGTACATGTATGTGTCCTACGTAGTAGGTTGGTAGACAGCAACCGCCCAGGGAAGTACTACCATCTTGCCAAGTGAGTGTAAAACGAAAACCTGTAATTGTTTTACATGATGGTAGGATTACTGGTGTCCATTTTTCTGTCTCATAAATATGCAAGGTTTCAGGTACATTTTGCTACTTCTACTTACACTTAGGTCACACTACACATACATGTACAAGCATATATATACACACCCCTCTGGATTTTCTTCTATTTTTCTTACTAGTTCTTGTTCTTGTTTATTTCCTCTTACCTCCATGGGGAAGTGGAACAGAATTCTTCCTCTGTAAGCCATGCGTGTCGTAAGAGGCGAGTAAAATGCCAGGAGCAAGAGGCTAGTAACCCCTTCTCCTGGACATATTACTAAATTTAAAAGGAGAAACTTTCATTTTTCCTTTTGGGCCACCCCGCCTCGGTGTGATACAGCCGGTTTGTTGAGAGAAGAAGAAGACATGTATGTGTAGTGTGACCTAAGTGTAAGTAGAAATAGCAAGACGTACCTGAAATCTTGCATGTTTATGAGACAGAGAAAAGACACCAGCAATCCTACTATCATGTAAAAATTCCAGGCTTCCGTTTTACACTCACTTGGCAGGACGGTAGTACCTCCCTGGGCGGTTGCTGTCTACCAACCTACTACCTACTCTGTCACATTAATGGATTTATAAGACATATGATAGGATGTATACAAGAGCAATGTGGCAAATACATGTATATGTAATAGGTAGCAGGTTATTAAAAGTAGTAAAGAAATTTACACTACAGTATTATTAATTATGAACAATGAAAATAACTCACCAATTATACTAGGATGAACTTTATTCATTATATAAGAGCTACGCTTGGCTGCAAGAAGCACTTTGGCCCCTTCCAAAGCAAATCTTGAAGCCATCACTGGAGCATTGCCCCCCAGGGCAGAGTATGATCCAGGTACGGCTTCAGCTGCTGCCAAAATCTCATTGAAAAGAGTTTTATTTCCCACATATCGCCTGTGAAGCAAGAGTATACAAATGTATACCGTCTATGAGGTAGTAGTATGCATAATTTATAATAATATCCTTGAATTTTCTGAGAAGCAAATTTTGGCCTTGAAATGAGTGAATCAGTGTGTGCAATGGGGGTGTGCTGCATTAAAAAATCCTGACCTATGCAGTGCATTATGGAAACAGCTAACCTCTAACTCTGTATTTATATTAAAACAGGAATTTGAGGCAATTTTTAGGGCGATTTTTGTGACTTTGTTGGCTGCTTCTTGGTGCCAGTAGATAGAACAAAAGACATGTTAGTGAAACTGAAAAGGTGTTGGTTGGTTTAGGACTGCAAGGGACCTGAAATAGCCATTAATATGGAGGAAGCAATCAACTTTTGAAGATTTTCCTAGAGAAGAATAGGGAACACTTTGCCCCAGTCTGTTTGATGGGTTTTCATTAGGTCTGCTTCGGTTACTGTGAGCCAAATAAACCATAACCAAGCATTCTTGGTTATGGTTTATTAACTGAGAAATATCCAAAAACTATTTTTTGGTGTGTTTTATAGGAGAGATCTGGGGATGTAATTAGTGAACAGAGGAAAGGTTCCTGTAGTGGCTGGAATGCCTATTTATATATTTGAATTCATTGAAAATAGTGGAAATATAAACACAAATGCAGTATAATGTGATCCTTTATTGACTACGTTTCACCCACACAGTGGGCTTTTTCAAGTCACAAACAGAACTACCTGGGGTGGAAGGAACGCGAGTATTTATAGTCCGGTTCAGAATGCTGAGGTCAGGTGAAGAATGCTGCATCTGATGATGTACCGAGTGGGGTTATAGAGTCTAAAAACTTGGGTAGCTTGAAAAGGAGATTGGATAAGTTTTTAGACTCTATAACCCCACTCGATACATCATCAGATGCAGCATTCTTCACCTGACCTCAGCATTCTGAACCGGACTATAAATACTCGCGTTCCTTCCACCCCAGGTAGTTCTGTTTGTGACTTGAAAAAGCCCACTGTGTGGGCAAAACATAGTCAATAAAGGATCACATTATACTGCATTTGTGTTTATATTTCCATTGTGTTGGTATTTTATACCATTTATTTCCATTGAAAATAGTATAAAATTTGCCAAGTTACCAACTTTCAGGCAATTTATAGCCTAGTTCTGATAGTTGAGTGGGCAGTTCATTGAGGTCAAAAGATAGTACAGAATGCATATTTGCTAGTATGTCTTGGACTGGTTTAAGCTCTGGAATAGACCAAAAGATACCACAAATTGTGCAAAAAGATTGTCTACTGTTTCAGAAGAATTTTTTTTTTTTTAAAACTTGTGATCACAGAAGGGGCTTTGAATTTGATGAGCACAGACAATTTAAGCATTCAAAAATAATGTTCAAGGGGATTCTTTATGCAACAACTTGCAATTACAACCTAAATAGAAAACTGTCATATTATTTACAATAACCAAATTAATTCTTGTAATTGTGAAGATTTTTCACAGTTATAAGGATTAATTTGGCTGTTGAAAATAATGGTAGTTTCTTATTCAGACTGCAAAAAAACTACGTGGAAAACAGCCTGTGTGTTAAAAAAAATTGTGTACATCACTAATCAGTCTAATCTGTTTTAACTGAATGCATGATACCTAATCTTCTCCCATGTTATGACAATTACATTAAATGACTGAACGTCACTGATCCGGCACTAATTTCAGCAATACTATGGAGGGAAATGGTACAGGTGGGCCATCACTGATCCAGCAATCACTAATCCAGCACCCTACAGGTCTTAATGATGCTGGATTAGTTATGGTCAATACTATACATGAGAAGACCAAAGTGACATAAATATTATTAACTACTGTACATTTTTAATTTTGATAATTTTACAGATAGAATATTACATAAATTCTGTGATACAATTGTATTCTAAAAATTAAATAATAATAGGAACTATAAGAAATTATTCAAACATGATATTATTAGGGTAAATCACAAGCATGATATAAATTATATACTTATTTTGTGATAATATTGATAAAATTATTGATTTACACTAAGACATATAGAGAAAATACAAAACCTCCTTGTGTTGTAAAAACCTGAATGCTAATGTATATTTATGGCATACAAAATAGATGTCTATTATGTAAGGACAATGATGCTCTACTTCAATATGTGCCAAATTGAAGTAAAATGCTATGAATCATGAAATCAATTATGTAACCATTACAATCATTGTTACCCATAACTTCTCCATATGTTTAAGTGTCAACTTAAGAAAATGGGATGTGACAGACATGCCAGCAAATATAAGAGGATTGAAGACTATGAGCTATTATTTAAATATTTAAATAAAAGGTAGATTATCAAAGAGATAGAATTTGGGACAAAAACTGTTGTACATGCTGCATAGTATACCATACCAGTGAGACCTACAGAGTGATCGTTAGATTTATTATCTTTTGTTTTACTAAATACTTTTAATAGCAATGATAGTTCAAGGAAAATTTAATTAGGAAGTGAACAGCATCAATCCATTCCATTAGGTAAATGTTAGCAGTTATAATCTGTTTAAAAATCAAATACAGCAATAATAATAAATATACTGTATATATATATGTATATACAGTACATGCATACATATATGCATTTCAAGACTGCAAAATAAACAACCAATCCTTTATAAAACCTCATTGCAGAAACACTATTACCTGTACTTTTCAAAGAAGCTTGCAAACAATAAAAACTACATGTCAATGCAATCTAATACAAACAGCACCTACCACAGAGCAAATTATAATGTTACGACTTTAAATTCTTTGAACCACTCTGTGTTATAGGTAAGCCATAGTAAAACTGCATGTCAAAATTTAATAACAAAATTTACACTAAGAAAATAAGTAGAACACATCTGAATTTACTGTATGTATGATCCATACACTGGCAGTGAAAGTATGGCACTACTTAGCAAAGAAGTCATGAGTTAGGTTATATTATTGGTAAAGTTTTGTCATGCATGGTATACACTACCCCTTGATGATGATGTGTGCCTATCACTTGTTCTTCTCCTTAAACTGCAACAGAAACTAATATGTAAATATACAGCATCATATTTTCAGAGAAGTATCATGTGTGTTATAAACATATGAAAAAAATATTCCAGGTTAATTCATTTCAACAGGAAGGGACATTCTCTAGATAACATCTGGAAGCTGTACACAGAAAAAAATACCATGAAGTACTTGTACAACCACTCCGGCCTTCAAGTAGCACATGCAATATTTAAAGGAATACAGTGCAGCAATTCTTGCACAATCAAAGCTAAGATCAAAATTTAACTTTATTTATTCTTTATTAAGATATCAAACCTTGGACAACCTGAAATAGCTTGTACTGCATTTACGTATGGGCAACCACCTGTAACTACCAGTAAACTGCATAAATAGATAGCTTATGTCTTGTAGCAAAGATACAGAACCTACATACTGTAGTAGATATAATAATAATAATAATAATAATAATAATAATAATAATAATAATAATAATAATAATAATAATAATAATAATAATAATAATACAAATAAAACAATAATAAACACTGTATTAAAACAATAAATGATGCATTAATAATAAGAGAACAATTGTATAAAACAATAATAAAGAACACTGTATTGTATCTCAAACAATAAATGATGCATTAATAATAAGAGAACATCAATATACTGTATTGTATCTCAAAATCAATTAAAATACATTACAATACTCACTCGGCAGCAGATCCTGCGGTATAAAAGAGGGCATACATTTCTTTGAGCTGTTTCATTGAGTCTATACGATTGAAGTGTGCGGTACGCTGTGGAGGAGTCATAACGCCCATCAAATCTGAGCCCTGCACAAATATATCCTTACATGCTCCATAGCCAACAGCAATGCGCACCTCACCTACCGAATGTTGCTGCTCCACCTGTTGATAATGAAGGAGAGTTAGACTCTAGTACTGACACTAACAATACTGACAACTGACACTGACAACTGACAATGACGCTGACAACTGACACTGACAACTTACACTGACAATTTACAATGACAACTGACAAAGACACCTCGCAATGACAACTTAACTTAGGATAACCTCGTCATTGACAACCTAACCTACGATAACCCTCGTTACTGACTTAATCTAAGATAACCCTCATCATTGACAACATAAGATAACCCTCGACACTGACAACATAACCCTCATCACTGACAACATAAGATAACCCTCGTCACTGACAACATAACCCTCATCACTGACAACATATAATAACCCTCGTCACTGACAACATAAACCTCATCACTGACAACATAACCCTAATCACTGACAACATAACCCTCATCACTGACAACATAAGATAAGCCTCGTCACTGACAACATAACCCTCATCACTGACAACATAAGATAACCCTCGTCACTGACAACACAACCCTCATCAATGGCAACATAAGATAACCCTCGTCACTGACAACATAACCCTTACCACTGACAACATAAGATAACCCTCATTACTGACAACATAACCCTCATCACTGACAACACAATATAACCCTCGTCACTGACAACATAACCCTCATCAATGACAACATAAGATAACCCTCATCACTGACAACAACCCTCATCACTGACAACATAAGATAACCCTCATCACTGACAACACAAGATAACCCTCATCACTGACAACATAACCCTCATCACTGACAACATAAGATAACCCTCGTCACTGACAACGTAACCCTCATCATTGACAACATAAGATAACCCTCGTCACTGACAACGTAACCCTCATCACTGACAACACAAAATAACCCTCATCACTGACAACACAAGATAACCCTCATCACTGACAAGATAAGATAACCCTCATCACTGACAACACAAGATAACCCTCATCACTGACAACATAACCCTCATCACTGACAACATAAGATAACCCTCGTCACTGACAACATAACCCTCATCACTGACAACATAAGGTAACCCTCGTCACTGACAACATAACCCTCATCACTGACAACACAAGATAACCCTCATCACTGACAACATAACCCTCATCACTGACAACATAAGATAACCCTCATCACTGACAACATAACCCTCATCACTGACAACATAAGATAACCCTTGTCACTGACAACATAACCCTCATCACTGACAACATAAGATAACCCTCATCACTGACAACATAACCCTCATCACTGACAACATAAGATAACCCTCATCACTGACAACACAAGATAACCCTCATCACTGACAACATAACCCTCATCACTGACAACATAAGATAACCCTCATCACTGACAACGTAACCCTCATCATTGACAACATAAGATAACCCTCATCATTGACAACACAAAATAACCCTCATCACTGACAACATAACCCTCATCACTGACAACATAACATAACCATCATCACTGACAACATAACCCTCATCACTGACAACATAAGATAACCCTCGTCATTGACAACATAACCCTCATCACTGACAACATAAGATAACCCTCATCACTGACAACACAAGATAACCTTCATCACTGACAACATAACCCTCATCACTGACAACATAAGATAACCCTCATCACTGACAACACAAGATAACTCTCATCACTGACAACATAACCCTCATCACTGACAACATAAAATAACCCTGATCACTGACAACATAACCCTCATCACTGACAACATAAGATAACCCTCATCACTGACAACACAAGATAACCCTCATCACTGACAACATAAGATAACCCTCATCACTGACAACACAAGATAACCCTCATCACTGACAACACAAGATAACCCTCATCACTGACAACACAAGATAACCCTCATCACTGACATTATTATTATTATTATTATAATCAAAAAGAAGCGCTAAGCCACAAGGGCTATACAGCCTCATCACTGACAACATAAGATAACCCTCATCACTGACAACACAAGATAACCCTCATCACTGACAACATAAGATAACCCTCATCACTGACAACACAAGATAACCCTCATCACTGACAACATAAGATAACCCTCGTCAAGTCACGTCACCTCCAACATAGCCTGGAGTACATCTTGAAGTCGTTCTCGCAGCAGCAGAGAGTCCCCATCATTACAGCTGTACCAGAAAGCAGCGAATATGACAGTAACAGAGAGGACATTATTGAAGAAAGTGAGAGTGTCCATGACAGCAGTGCCGGTGCCACAACTTGCCCAGCCAGGGTAAACAACCCATGCCAAACTACGTCATCAAGTCAGCCTCACACACGGAGTAATGTTATCTCGTGATATACATCTCTAAAACAAAGTAATTGCTATATTCTCGAACTTTTTCATATATAATTTGAGTTCTAGCTTTAATCTAGACTAGTTTATGATAATGTATTCTCTACTAAGGTTTATTTTTCAATTATAATATGCTTGATAAGTTGAGACTGACTTGATTGGGGCCAACCAATTCACTACTGTTTTTGCTATCACTGATAACATTCTCATTCCACGTGTTCATATATATGGACAATATGTGAATGTATTTCTGTGAAAAATGATAATGTTACTTTCATTATAGGTGAAATATTACAAACCTATTGAAAAATTATCTCCGAGCTTATAAAATCAATGCAAATGCAGTAATATTTGTCATGTACATTATTTAATTTTATTGGCATAGGTTAAGTCTACATAATGTAATATTTATGTTCCCCTAACATCTTGTGTCATCAAGACAATTCTTCTTTTTTCAACAAACCGGCTATATCCCACCCAGGCGGGGTGGCCTAAAAATAAAATCAAAAGTTTCTCATTTTAAATCAAGACAATTGTATTTTTTTTATTTTATGTAAGCAAAGCCTAAAATAAAAATTATTAATAAATTTCTTTCACTTTCCATAAGTCAATATGTTTTCTGTAGTGTGTAAAGAGGCACTCAACACAACGGTGCCTTCAGATAAGATAAGATTTGTTGGGATTTTATACCCGGAGGAGTGTTATCCACCCAGGATAACTCAAGAAAGTCAGTGCGTCGAGGAATGTCTTTCTTATTTCCATTGTAGTCCTTCAATTTTGTCCCCCAGTATGCCACCCACACTCACCCAACGTTTCCACCCATGCCGGGATTAAACCGCGGACACTCAGTATGCAAGGCGAGTGCGTTGTCAACCTAGCCACGGGACACCAGTAATATGCCAAGAGTCTTGATAGTGAACAGTGTAATAAATAAAAGCAATTGCCAGTTTGAAGATCCTCTATAAACAATCTCTTATACAATGTCATGTAGATTATTCTTGCTCCTCGTGGTATTTTGCGTTAAGGAAACGAAAGATATTACAAATGACCCAGAATATATAGATTCACGCTGGAGATGAGTCCAAGAGAGCATGTAAGGCAGGAAGAATTACAACAACGGGACACGAAATATGTCACTTCGTCTGACTTTTTTGGAATACCCTAGGTAATTTACGCATATATTGCTATGTATGATAACTGTAGCTACCTAAATTTGTGTAACTATATGTATGTGTACCTGTAATTAAACTTACTGATATCAGTTTTTATTCCAGGCTAATTTTACCTAAGCTAACCTAACCTGACATACTTCATATTGAAGATAAGGTAAGACAGTGTCCAGAATATCTTGCTACGAATTTTGTAAAGGTTAGGAACCAAAACCAGTTTGGTTTATACTAAAGGGACGTGAACATAATTTTGTAGTACATTCCTCCAGTAAGTGGTCAGGCCTTAATTAAATATCTTCCAATACACAGCAATAAGAGAGTGTAAAGGGCTCCCTGATTATGTCAAGACCAGTGGCAGTATAAGACGATTAAAAGAAAGATCTCCAAAAGAACCTAACGAGTGAAACCATAGAAAAGGAGATGTGATTTCTTGTATAGTTAATATTCTTCTGTTATATAAAACTGTTTTTCCCGCTTTCTTGATGCTCATATAATTCTTTTTCATGAATTTGATTACTCAAGTGCGTTTCGTTTAATTATTAACAGTCATGACGGATTTTTACTGTATCTAATAGTCAGATTGTTATACCTTAAGGAATTACAAGGACTACAATGGTCTCCGAATTTGGGGTCAGTAATACAAGGTCAACACCCTTGCCGATAGTAAGTGGAATTCCGCAGGGGATTGTTTTGGCTCCTACTCTATTTTGCGTTATGCAAATAAAAAGCTTATTGGTGTTAAATGCAAACTCCTATTGCACGAAGATTATAGTGCTGGTTTAATATCAGGTAGAGACCCAAAAGATATATCTAAAGTACTATAACTGGAATTTGTGTCTTGCAACTGGTGGTTCACATCACCAGGCACCCTATGGGGTGCATAATAAACATATTAAACTAACTAACCTATATTCTCCCTATATTCAACCGTAAAATATTCGCTGCCCTGGCCGCCATACCCGAAATACCCCCAGGGATTTCCTCCTAACTTGCCTAACCTATAGGTCCGACCTACTTCCACTAGTGGGTTTTTACAGTGGTAACTTTCCCTACCACTGTTCCACCTTATTATCTGTCTGCAGTATTGAAGCTCCATCTCTGTGACTATGCTACACTTTCATCAACATCGATGGACTGAACACATCAACTCCAAGCTGAGGAAGTAATTATCTCAAAAACCTAATCTTTCACCGCTTTTCTGCATTGGACTTAAGAAGTGGCGATGGGGTGGAAACATCTGACGTGTTTCTTTACACCGGTTGTCAATGTTCACCCATTAGTGAAATGGGTACCTGAATGTTAGTTGACTGGTGTGGGTCGCATCCTGGGACCAAACTGACCTAATTTGCCCGAAATGCTCAGCATAACAAGGGGCTCTCTATATAGTAGTATGTCATTGATGTCAGCTATGGTCTGTATACCAAGAACATGTACTTGTAATAAATAAAGATATTATTATTATTATTATTATTATTATTATTATTATTATTATTATTATTATTATTATTATTATTATTATTATTATTATTATTATTATTATTATGTCACTGTTTGGCGAAACGTTTCCGGAATAAAGATTCCCAAGTTCTGCACAAGTGTTTTATTTATTATAATGCACCATATATTCTCCCTCCCACCATCTACCCCATCACACACACACACACACACACACAC